>NW_026928841.1:0-35230 GCF_032062105.1 Saccostrea cuccullata | reverse complement strand
CTAGTATTCCAATGACCCTGACCTTTGACCTTGACCTATTCTTCAAGGTCAAAGGTCAAAAGATCTCATGCAGTTGGGCCCATGTCTTTACGACTTGTCGTTAAGAAGTTTTTAGTTCTTCGTAAACATCATCAACTAGCAGGGGCAATAACTACTTAAAATGGTTTACGAATGTTCTAAATTAGTAGCAGACATTGTTGAAGGTTTTGTACCTCTACGGTTTACGGTTTCGGAGGAGTAGCGATAACAAGGGTTTACACTGAAGGGGGCACTAACTTTTAGAGGGGTCAATCTTAGGGGACAAGAATGAAATCTCTGAAATGGTTTTAAGAGTACATATTGAAGATGCAAAGATGTTTAGAATTTGGTTAAGAACAAAAGAGCTATTAAAAATGCTTAATTTTACATATTTTGAATGACCTTGACCTTTGACCTTGACCTAGATTTTAAGGTCAAAGGTCAATGAATCTTTTGCAGTTGGTCCCATGTCTATACGCCTTGTCGTTTTAGAAAAGTTCTTGATATTCGTAAACATTGCAAACATTCAGGGGCAATAATTTGTTATAAGAGCTTACGAATCCTTTCGCAATGTTTGATTGGAGAGTCTACTAAATTAGTCGTAAACATTAATTTAGGTTTGGAATCTCTTCGGTTTACGGTTTTGGAGAAGTAGCGATAACAGACATTTCTTGCGAAAGGGGCAATAACTTCGAAAGGGGTCAAAGTTCTAACATAGGGGGTCGTTTTTCGGAATAACTTTTAATATCCAGTATCATGAACTATAAAGTTTTTCGATAAGTCTTACGGTGTCAAAACATAAGGTGAGAAATAAAATAAAAAACAGAAGCATTTCAAGAGGTCTTTCCACAGAAAGGTGGAAAGACCTAATAAACACTAGTAAACTAATTGTTCAGAGAACAATAAGACGTCTTTCCACCTTTTTAAGTGTTTCAATATCATTTGGGCTGAAAAAAGTAGAAAAAAAGCAAGAAAATAAATAAAACAGCAAAATTCTCATTTCTGTACTAGGATTTTAGATCGGGCTCGCAGTTGTTATAAATATACCGTAAACAGACGAGTCGACTCGGGGATAACCACGGATTCATTGACTACGAAAAGAGAGCACGTTAAAAACACTGTAACACGCTCCTAGGTGTATATATGAGCTTGAATGAGATTGTTTTCGAGTTAAGATGTAAGGGGTAGGGTCTGATTAAAATTATGATATACCTATTAATATGAATAACATGCATTTGATCTGCGCATCAAGACGGAAGCGTAAGTGAAAACGTCGTGAAATGTCCCATGTGTACCTGCATCATATGTGCATTATACATGTATTAAAGAAATGTTTGAAAATATCCGATTTGAGTTGTTTTATGTTTGAAATGGATGGCGATAAATTATTTAAGAGCATGTGAAAAACATAAGCGAGAGATGCAAGGCAGTTTGTATTTATGGAAAAGGAGAACAGAGAATCGGGTTCGGGTTTTAACATTCCTTACCGAAATAGGCAAGAAATTCAATGTAAGTAGCATAAATAAAATTCCAAACATGTAATTCTAGATGGGAAACACAGGGAAGAAACGTGTATTTCTTTTTACTAGGCTGAAAGTCGCTATTTCTTGGGATTATGTTATTCTAGAAAAAAAAAAATCAAATTTCAAATGAAATCAAGATTCATTCAATTAATATTAAATCCAAATAAAATTGAAATAAATTCCATACACTAAAGAAAGCAAGAATACTTGGTATTAAAATGTCGTAATAGAGCAGGAGAATCGAATGATATTAACAAAAATTGCAGAAATAGCCAATACGGGCTTTAATTAATTTTTATGCTCAGCAATAACTAAATTTCAGACAGAAAAAAAATGCAGATTTTGCCGATTTTCACTAGTATTTCATTATATTTCAGAGACTCACCTTAAAACTCTCAGGACACTTTCTTTAAGGTCTCTTCTTGCTTTTACTCCGAATCTTATGTCGATATATCGTATCGTTAGACTTTTAGACATTTTTTCTATGCTGCTGTTGATTTTTTTTTTTTAAGAAAGGAAGGGGGGGGGGGGGGGGTTATAAGCATTTGTAAGAGTAAGGGTTGCAAATACCTCAACGACCTTAAGCTTGATTGTGACCTTTTGGTCAATAGGGGGTCAAAGGTCAAGGTCATTTATCAAGGTCAAAGGTCAAGGTCATCCATAAAAAAAAAAGAAAGAGTGAAAGATAAACTTGAGATTAACACTTGAAGATGAATCTAGATAAAGGTAATGAATATTTCTTTATTACTTTTTGAGTTAGGGGTCAAGGTCAAAGGTCAAGGTCAAATATCAAGGTCAAGGTCATTTGGATTTTTTTTAAAATAGCTTAATCGACAATTTCTCTAGTATTCCAATGACCCTGACCTTTGACCTTGACCTATTCTTCAAGGTCAAAGGTCAAAAGATCTCATGCAGTTGGGCCCATGTCTTTACGACTTGTCGTTAAGAAGTTTTTAGTTCTTCGTAAACATCATCAACTAGCAGGGGCAATAACTACTTAAAATGGTTTACGAATTCTTTTGCACTAATGGAATGAGAAGTGTTCTAAATTAGTAGCAGACATTGTTGAAGGTTTTGTACCTCTACGGTTTACGGTTTCGGAGGAGTAGCGATAACAAGGGTTTACACTGAAGGGGGCACTAACTTTTAGAGGGGTCAATCTTAGGGGACAAGAATGAAATCTCTGAAATGGTTTTAAGAGTACATATTGAAGATGCAAAGATGTTTAGAATTTGGTTAAGAACAAAAGAGCTATTAAAAATGCTTAATTTTACATATTTTGAATGACCTTGACCTTTGACCTTGACCTAGATTTTAAGGTCAAAGGTCAATGAATCTTTTGCAGTTGGTCCCATGTCTATACGCCTTGTCGTTTTAGAAAAGTTCTTGATATTCGTAAACATTGCAAACATTCAGGGGCAATAATTTGTTATAAGAGCTTACGAATCCTTTCGCAATGTTTGATTGGAGAGTCTACTAAATTAGTCGTAAACATTAATTTAGGTTTGGAATCTCTGCGGTTTACGGTTTTGGAGAAGTAGCGATAACAGACATTTCTTGCGAAAGGGGCAATAACTTCGAAAGGGGTCAAAGTTCTAACATAGGGGGTCGTTTTTCGGAATAACTTTTAATATCCAGTATCATGAACTATAAAGTTTTTCGTTAAGTCTTACGGTGTCAAAACATAAGGTGAGAAATAAAATAAAAAACAGAAGCATTTCAAGAGGTCTTTCCACAGAAAGGTGGAAAGACTATAAACTAATTGTTCAGAGAACAATAACATTGCAATCATTTGGGCTGAAAAAAGTAGAAAAAAAGCAAGAAAATAAATAAAACAGGGGCAATAATTTGTTATAAGAGCTTAGGTGTATATATGACGAATGAGAAAAGTTTGTTTGATTAAAATTTTTTACTTGAATAACAGTTGATCTCATTTAAAAGTTAGTGTTAAAAAACATATTGGATTTGAGTTGTTATTATTCTAAACAAAAAGGAGAAGAGAATCATAATTCTTAATTAGGTTTTAAACATTAAGTTTCAAGAAGAAATTAGCGAAAGGTTTTAATAGGTTAAAAATAATAATTTCACAATATAAACTAATTGTTCATTTGTAAGAGTTGCATTTGTTTTGTAAAATTCAAAAAGTTCATTTGGATATTCGAAAGGGGTCAAAGTTTAACATAGGGGGTCGTTTTTTGGAATAACTTTTAATATCCAGTATCATGAACTATAAAGTTTTTCGATAAGTCTTACGGTGTCAAAACATAAGGTGAGAAATAAAATAAAAAACAGAAGCATTTCAAGAGGTCTTTCCACAGAAAGGTGGAAAGACCTAATAAACACTAGTAAACTAATTGTTCAGAGAACAATAAGACGTCTTTCCACCTTTTTAAGTGTTTCAATATCATTTGGGCTGAAAAAAGTAGAAAAAAAGCAAGAAAATAAATAAAACAGCAAAATTCTCATTTCTGTACTAGGATTATCGGGCTCGCAGTTGTTATAAATATACCGTAAACAGACGAGTCGACTCGGGGATAACCACGGATTCATTGACTACGAAAAGAGAGCACGTTAAAAACACTGTAACACGCTCCTAGGTGTATATATGAGCTTGAATGAGATTGTTTTCGAGTTAAGATGTAAGGGGTAGGGTCTGATTAAAATTATGATATACCTATTAATATGAATAACATGCATTTGATCTGCGCATCAAGACGGAAGCGTAAGTGAAAACGTCGTGAAATGTCCCATGTGTACCTGCATCATATGTGCATTATACATGTATTAAAGAAATGTTTGAAAATATCCGATTTGAGTTGTTTTATGTTTGAAATGGATGGCGATAAATTATTTAAGAGCATGTGAAAAACATAAGCGAGAGATGCAAGGCAGTTTGTATTTATGGAAAAGGAGAACAGAGAATCGGGTTCGGGTTTTAACATTCCTTACCGAAATAGGCAAGAAATTCAATGTAAGTAGCATAAATAAAATTCCAAACATGTAATTCTAGATGGGAAACACAGGGAAGAAACGTGTATTTCTTTTTACTAGGCTGAAAGTCGCTATTTCTTGGGATTATGTTATTCTAGAAAAAAAAAATCAAATTTCAAATGAAATCAAGATTCATTCAATTAATATTAAATCCAAATAAAATTGAAATAAATTCCATACACTAAAGAAAGCAAGAATACTTGGTATTAAAATGTCGTAATAGAGCAGGAGAATCGAATGATATTAACAAAAATTGCAGAAATAGCCAATACGGGCTTTAATTAATTTTTATGCTCAGCAATAACTAAATTTCAGACAGAAAAAAAATGCAGATTTTGCCGATTTTCACTAGTATTTCATTATATTTCAGAGACTCACCTTAAAACTCTCACAGAGACTCACCTTAAAACTCTCAGGACACTTTCTTTAAGGTCTCTTCTTGCTTTTACTCCGAATCTTATGTCGATATATCGTATCGTTAGACTTTTAGACATTTTTTCTATGCTGCTGTTGATTTTTTTTTTTAAGAAAGGAAGGGGGGGGGGTTATAAGCATTTGTAAGAGTAAGGGTTGCAAATACCTCAACGACCTTAAGCTTGATTGTGACCTTTGGGTCAATAGGGGGTCAAAGGTCAAGGTCATTTATCAAGGTCAAAGGTCAAGGTCATCCATAAAAAAAAAGAAAGAGTGAAAGATAAACTTGAGATTAACACTTGAAGATGAATCTAGATAAAGGTAATGAATATTTCTTTATTACTTTTTGAGTTAGGGGTCAAGGTCAAAGGTCAAGGTCAAATATCAAGGTCAAGGTCATTTGGATTTTTTTTAAAATAGCTTAATCGACAATTTCTCTAGTATTCCAATGACCCTGACCTTTGACCTTGACCTATTCTTCAAGGTCAAAGGTCAAAAGATCTCATGCAGTTGGGCCCATGTCTTTACGACTTGTCGTTAAGAAGTTTTTAGTTCTTCGTAAACATCATCAACTAGCAGGGGCAATAACTACTTAAAATGGTTTACGAATTCTTTTGCACTAATGGAATGAGAAGTGTTCTAAATTAGTAGCAGACATTGTTGAAGGTTTTGTACCTCTACGGTTTACGGTTTCGGAGGAGTAGCGATAACAAGGGTTTACACTGAAGGGGGCACTAACTTTTAGAGGGGTCAATCTTAGGGGACAAGAATGAAATCTCTGAAATGGTTTTAAGAGTACATATTGAAGATGCAAAGATGTTTAGAATTTGGTTAAGAACAAAAGAGCTATTAAAAATGCTTAATTTTACATATTTTGAATGACCTTGACCTTTGACCTTGACCTAGATTTTAAGGTCAAAGGTCAATGAATCTTTTGCAGTTGGTCCCATGTCTATACGCCTTGTCGTTTTAGAAAAGTTCTTGATATTCGTAAACATTGCAAACATTCAGGGGCAATAATTTGTTATAAGAGCTTACGAATCCTTTCGCAATGTTTGATTGGAGAGTCTACTAAATTAGTCGTAAACATTAATTTAGGTTTGGAATCTCTGCGGTTTACGGTTTTGGAGAAGTAGCGATAACAGACATTTCTTGCGAAAGGGGCAATAACTTCGAAAGGGGTCAAAGTTCTAACATAGGGGGTCGTTTTTCGGAATAACTTTTAATATCCAGTATCATGAACTATAAAGTTTTTCGATAAGTCTTACGGTGTCAAAACATAAGGTGAGAAATAAAATAAAAAACAGAAGCATTTCAAGAGGTCTTTCCACAGAAAGGTGGAAAGACCTAATAAACACTAGTAAACTAATTGTTCAGAGAACAATAAGACGTCTTTCCACCTTTTTAAGTGTTTCAATATCATTTGGGCTGAAAAAAGTAGAAAAAAAGCAAGAAAATAAATAAAACAGCAAAATTCTCATTTCTGTACTAGGATTTTAGATCGGGCTCGCAGTTGTTATAAATATACCGTAAACAGACGAGTCGACTCGGGGATAACCACGGATTCATTGACTACGAAAAGAGAGCACGTTAAAAACACTGTAACACGCTCCTAGGTGTATATATGAGCTTGAATGAGATTGTTTTCGAGTTAAGATGTAAGGGGTAGGGTCTGATTAAAATTATGATATACCTATTAATATGAATAACATGCATTTGATCTGCGCATCAAGACGGAAGCGTAAGTGAAAACGTCGTGAAATGTCCCATGTGTACCTGCATCATATGTGCATTATACATGTATTAAAGAAATGTTTGAAAATATCCGATTTGAGTTGTTTTATGTTTGAAATGGATGGCGATAAATTATTTAAGAGCATGTGAAAAACATAAGCGAGAGATGCAAGGCAGTTTGTATTTATGGAAAAGGAGAACAGAGAATCGGGTTCGGGTTTTAACATTCCTTACCGAAATAGGCAAGAAATTCAATGTAAGTAGCATAAATAAAATTCCAAACATGTAATTCTAGATGGGAAACACAGGGAAGAAACGTGTATTTCTTTTTACTAGGCTGAAAGTCGCTATTTCTTGGGATTATGTTATTCTAGAAAAAAAAAATCAAATTTCAAATGAAATCAAGATTCATTCAATTAATATTAAATCCAAATAAAATTGAAATAAATTCCATACACTAAAGAAAGCAAGAATACTTGGTATTAAAATGTCGTAATAGAGCAGGAGAATCGAATGATATTAACAAAAATTGCAGAAATAGCCAATACGGGCTTTAATTAATTTTTATGCTCAGCAATAACTAAATTTCAGACAGAAAAAAAATGCAGATTTTGCCGATTTTCACTAGTATTTCATTATATTTCAGAGACTCACCTTAAAACTCTCAGGACACTTTCTTTAAGGTCTCTTCTTGCTTTTACTCCGAATCTTATGTCGATATATCGTATCGTTAGACTTTTAGACATTTTTTCTATGCTGCTGTTGATTTTTTTTTTTAAGAAAGGAAGGGGGGGGGGGGGGTTATAAGCATTTGTAAGAGTAAGGGTTGCAAATACCTCAACGACCTTAAGCTTGATTGTGACCTTTGGGTCAATAGGGGGTCAAAGGTCAAGGTCATTTATCAAGGTCAAAGGTCAAGGTCATCCATAAAAAAAAAGAAAGAGTGAAAGATAAACTTGAGATTAACACTTGAAGATGAATCTAGATAAAGGTAATGAATATTTCTTTATTACTTTTTGAGTTAGGGGTCAAGGTCAAAGGTCAAGGTCAAATATCAAGGTCAAGGTCATTTGGATTTTTTTTAAAATAGCTTAATCGACAATTTCTCTAGTATTCCAATGACCCTGACCTTTGACCTTGACCTATTCTTCAAGGTCAAAGGTCAAAAGATCTCATGCAGTTGGGCCCATGTCTTTACGACTTGTCGTTAAGAAGTTTTTAGTTCTTCGTAAACATCATCAACTAGCAGGGGCAATAACTACTTAAAATGGTTTACGAATTCTTTTGCACTAATGGAATGAGAAGTGTTCTAAATTAGTAGCAGACATTGTTGAAGGTTTTGTACCTCTACGGTTTACGGTTTCGGAGGAGTAGCGATAACAAGGGTTTACACTGAAGGGGGCACTAACTTTTAGAGGGGTCAATCTTAGGGGACAAGAATGAAATCTCTGAAATGGTTTTAAGAGTACATATTGAAGATGCAAAGATGTTTAGAATTTGGTTAAGAACAAAAGAGCTATTAAAAATGCTTAATTTTACATATTTTGAATGACCTTGACCTTTGACCTTGACCTAGATTTTAAGGTCAAAGGTCAATGAATCTTTTGCAGTTGGTCCCATGTCTATACGCCTTGTCGTTTTAGAAAAGTTCTTGATATTCGTAAACATTGCAAACATTCAGGGGCAATAATTTGTTATAAGAGCTTACGAATCCTTTCGCAATGTTTGATTGGAGAGTCTACTAAATTAGTCGTAAACATTAATTTAGGTTTGGAATCTCTGCGGTTTACGGTTTTGGAGAAGTAGCGATAACAGACATTTCTTGCGAAAGGGGCAATAACTTCGAAAGGGGTCAAAGTTCTAACATAGGGGGTCGTTTTTCGGAATAACTTTTAATATCCAGTATCATGAACTATAAAGTTTTTCGATAAGTCTTACGGTGTCAAAACATAAGGTGAGAAATAAAATAAAAAACAGAAGCATTTCAAGAGGTCTTTCCACAGAAAGGTGGAAAGACCTAATAAACACTAGTAAACTAATTGTTCAGAGAACAATAAGACGTCTTTCCACCTTTTTAAGTGTTTCAATATCATTTGGGCTGAAAAAAGTAGAAAAAAAGCAAGAAAATAAATAAAACAGCAAAATTCTCATTTCTGTACTAGGATTTTAGATCGGGCTCGCAGTTGTTATAAATATACCGTAAACAGACGAGTCGACTCGGGGATAACCACGGATTCATTGACTACGAAAAGAGAGCACGTTAAAAACACTGTAACACGCTCCTAGGTGTATATATGAGCTTGAATGAGATTGTTTTCGAGTTAAGATGTAAGGGGTAGGGTCTGATTAAAATTATGATATACCTATTAATATGAATAACATGCATTTGATCTGCGCATCAAGACGGAAGCGTAAGTGAAAACGTCGTGAAATGTCCCATGTGTACCTGCATCATATGTGCATTATACATGTATTAAAGAAATGTTTGAAAATATCCGATTTGAGTTGTTTTATGTTTGAAATGGATGGCGATAAATTATTTAAGAGCATGTGAAAAACATAAGCGAGAGATGCAAGGCAGTTTGTATTTATGGAAAAGGAGAACAGAGAATCGGGTTCGGGTTTTAACATTCCTTACCGAAATAGGCAAGAAATTCAATGTAAGTAGCATAAATAAAATTCCAAACATGTAATTCTAGATGGGAAACACAGGGAAGAAACGTGTATTTCTTTTTACTAGGCTGAAAGTCGCTATTTCTTGGGATTATGTTATTCTAGAAAAAAAAAATCAAATTTCAAATGAAATCAAGATTCATTCAATTAATATTAAATCCAAATAAAATTGAAATAAATTCCATACACTAAAGAAAGCAAGAATACTTGGTATTAAAATGTCGTAATAGAGCAGGAGAATCGAATGATATTAACAAAAATTGCAGAAATAGCCAATACGGGCTTTAATTAATTTTTATGCTCAGCAATAACTAAATTTCAGACAGAAAAAAAATGCAGATTTTGCCGATTTTCACTAGTATTTCATTATATTTCAGAGACTCACCTTAAAACTCTCAGGACACTTTCTTTAAGGTCTCTTCTTGCTTTTACTCCGAATCTTATGTCGATATATCGTATCGTTAGACTTTTAGACATTTTTTCTATGCTGCTGTTGATTTTTTTTTTTTAAGAAAGGAAGGGGGGGGGGGGGGGTTATAAGCATTTGTAAGAGTAAGGGTTGCAAATACCTCAACGACCTTAAGCTTGATTGTGACCTTTGGGTCAATAGGGGGTCAAAGGTCAAGGTCATTTATCAAGGTCAAAGGTCAAGGTCATCCATAAAAAAAAAGAAAGAGTGAAAGATAAACTTGAGATTAACACTTGAAGATGAATCTAGATAAAGGTAATGAATATTTCTTTATTACTTTTTGAGTTAGGGGTCAAGGTCAAAGGTCAAGGTCAAATATCAAGGTCAAGGTCATTTGGATTTTTTTTAAAATAGCTTAATCGACAATTTCTCTAGTATTCCAATGACCCTGACCTTTGACCTTGACCTATTCTTCAAGGTCAAAGGTCAAAAGATCTCATGCAGTTGGGCCCATGTCTTTACGACTTGTCGTTAAGAAGTTTTTAGTTCTTCGTAAACATCATCAACTAGCAGGGGCAATAACTACTTAAAATGGTTTACGAATTCTTTTGCACTAATGGAATGAGAAGTGTTCTAAATTAGTAGCAGACATTGTTGAAGGTTTTGTACCTCTACGGTTTACGGTTTCGGAGGAGTAGCGATAACAAGGGTTTACACTGAAGGGGGCACTAACTTTTAGAGGGGTCAATCTTAGGGGACAAGAATGAAATCTCTGAAATGGTTTTAAGAGTACATATTGAAGATGCAAAGATGTTTAGAATTTGGTTAAGAACAAAAGAGCTATTAAAAATGCTTAATTTTACATATTTTGAATGACCTTGACCTTTGACCTTGACCTAGATTTTAAGGTCAAAGGTCAATGAATCTTTTGCAGTTGGTCCCATGTCTATACGCCTTGTCGTTTTAGAAAAGTTCTTGATATTCGTAAACATTGCAAACATTCAGGGGCAATAATTTGTTATAAGAGCTTACGAATCCTTTCGCAATGTTTGATTGGAGAGTCTACTAAATTAGTCGTAAACATTAATTTAGGTTTGGAATCTCTGCGGTTTACGGTTTTGGAGAAGTAGCGATAACAGACATTTCTTGCGAAAGGGGCAATAACTTCGAAAGGGGTCAAAGTTCTAACATAGGGGGTCGTTTTTCGGAATAACTTTTAATATCCAGTATCATGAACTATAAAGTTTTTCGATAAGTCTTACGGTGTCAAAACATAAGGTGAGAAATAAAATAAAAAACAGAAGCATTTCAAGAGGTCTTTCCACAGAAAGGTGGAAAGACCTAATAAACACTAGTAAACTAATTGTTCAGAGAACAATAAGACGTCTTTCCACCTTTTTAAGTGTTTCAATATCATTTGGGCTGAAAAAAGTAGAAAAAAAGCAAGAAAATAAATAAAACAGCAAAATTCTCATTTCTGTACTAGGATTTTAGATCGGGCTCGCAGTTGTTATAAATATACCGTAAACAGACGAGTCGACTCGGGGATAACCACGGATTCATTGACTACGAAAAGAGAGCACGTTAAAAACACTGTAACACGCTCCTAGGTGTATATATGAGCTTGAATGAGATTGTTTTCGAGTTAAGATGTAAGGGGTAGGGTCTGATTAAAATTATGATATACCTATTAATATGAATAACATGCATTTGATCTGCGCATCAAGACGGAAGCGTAAGTGAAAACGTCGTGAAATGTCCCATGTGTACCTGCATCATATGTGCATTATACATGTATTAAAGAAATGTTTGAAAATATCCGATTTGAGTTGTTTTATGTTTGAAATGGATGGCGATAAATTATTTAAGAGCATGTGAAAAACATAAGCGAGAGATGCAAGGCAGTTTGTATTTATGGAAAAGGAGAACAGAGAATCGGGTTCGGGTTTTAACATTCCTTACCGAAATAGGCAAGAAATTCAATGTAAGTAGCATAAATAAAATTCCAAACATGTAATTCTAGATGGGAAACACAGGGAAGAAACGTGTATTTCTTTTTACTAGGCTGAAAGTCGCTATTTCTTGGGATTATGTTATTCTAGAAAAAAAAAATCAAATTTCAAATGAAATCAAGATTCATTCAATTAATATTAAATCCAAATAAAATTGAAATAAATTCCATACACTAAAGAAAGCAAGAATACTTGGTATTAAAATGTCGTAATAGAGCAGGAGAATCGAATGATATTAACAAAAATTGCAGAAATAGCCAATACGGGCTTTAATTAATTTTTATGCTCAGCAATAACTAAATTTCAGACAGAAAAAAAATGCAGATTTTGCCGATTTTCACTAGTATTTCATTATATTTCAGAGACTCACCTTAAAACTCTCAGGACACTTTCTTTAAGGTCTCTTCTTGCTTTTACTCCGAATCTTATGTCGATATATCGTATCGTTAGACTTTTAGACATTTTTTCTATGCTGCTGTTGATTTTTTTTTTTAAGAAAGGAAGGGGGGGGGGGGGGGTTATAAGCATTTGTAAGAGTAAGGGTTGCAAATACCTCAACGACCTTAAGCTTGATTGTGACCTTTGGGTCAATAGGGGGTCAAAGGTCAAGGTCATTTATCAAGGTCAAAGGTCAAGGTCATCCATAAAAAAAAAAGAAAGAGTGAAAGATAAACTTGAGATTAACACTTGAAGATGAATCTAGATAAAGGTAATGAATATTTCTTTATTACTTTTTGAGTTAGGGGTCAACGTCAAAGGTCAAGGTCAAATATCAAGGTCAAGGTCATTTGGATTTTTTTTTAAAATAGCTTAATCGACAATTTCTCTAGTATTCCAATGACCCTGACCTTTGACCTTGACCTATTCTTCAAGGTCAAAGGTCAAAAGATCTCATGCAGTTGGGCCCATGTCTTTACGACTTGTCGTTAAGAAGTTTTTAGTTCTTCGTAAACATCATCAACTAGCAGGGGCAATAACTACTTAAAATGGTTTACGAATTCTTTTGCACTAATGGAATGAGAAGTGTTCTAAATTAGTAGCAGACATTGTTGAAGGTTTTGTACCTCTACGGTTTACGGTTTCGGAGGAGTAGCGATAACAAGGGTTTACACTGAAGGGGGCACTAACTTTTAGAGGGGTCAATCTTAGGGGACAAGAATGAAATCTCTGAAATGGTTTTAAGAGTACATATTGAAGATGCAAAGATGTTTAGAATTTGGTTAAGAACAAAAGAGCTATTAAAAATGCTTAATTTTACATATTTTGAATGACCTTGACCTTTGACCTTGACCTAGATTTTAAGGTCAAAGGTCAATGAATCTTTTGCAGTTGGTCCCATGTCTATACGCCTTGTCGTTTTAGAAAAGTTCTTGATATTCGTAAACATTGCAAACATTCAGGGGCAATAATTTGTTATAAGAGCTTACGAATCCTTTCGCAATGTTTGATTGGAGAGTCTACTAAATTAGTCGTAAACATTAATTTAGGTTTGGAATCTCTGCGGTTTACGGTTTTGGAGAAGTAGCGATAACAGACATTTCTTGCGAAAGGGGCAATAACTTCGAAAGGGGTCAAAGTTCTAACATAGGGGGTCGTTTTTCGGAATAACTTTTAATATCCAGTATCATGAACTATAAAGTTTTTCGATAAGTCTTACGGTGTCAAAACATAAGGTGAGAAATAAAATAAAAAACAGAAGCATTTCAAGAGGTCTTTCCACAGAAAGGTGGAAAGACCTAATAAACACTAGTAAACTAATTGTTCAGAGAACAATAAGACGTCTTTCCACCTTTTTAAGTGTTTCAATATCATTTGGGCTGAAAAAAGTAGAAAAAAAGCAAGAAAATAAATAAAACAGCAAAATTCTCATTTCTGTACTAGGATTTTAGATCGGGCTCGCAGTTGTTATAAATATACCGTAAACAGACGAGTCGACTCGGGGATAACCACGGATTCATTGACTACGAAAAGAGAGCACGTTAAAAACACTGTAACACGCTCCTAGGTGTATATATGAGCTTGAATGAGATTGTTTTCGAGTTAAGATGTAAGGGGTAGGGTCTGATTAAAATTATGATATACCTATTAATATGAATAACATGCATTTGATCTGCGCATCAAGACGGAAGCGTAAGTGAAAACGTCGTGAAATGTCCCATGTGTACCTGCATCATATGTGCATTATACATGTATTAAAGAAATGTTTGAAAATATCCGATTTGAGTTGTTTTATGTTTGAAATGGATGGCGATAAATTATTTAAGAGCATGTGAAAAACATAAGCGAGAGATGCAAGGCAGTTTGTATTTATGGAAAAGGAGAACAGAGAATCGGGTTCGGGTTTTAACATTCCTTACCGAAATAGGCAAGAAATTCAATGTAAGTAGCATAAATAAAATTCCAAACATGTAATTCTAGATGGGAAACACAGGGAAGAAACGTGTATTTCTTTTTACTAGGCTGAAAGTCGCTATTTCTTGGGATTATGTTATTCTAGAAAAAAAAAATCAAATTTCAAATGAAATCAAGATTCATTCAATTAATATTAAATCCAAATAAAATTGAAATAAATTCCATACACTAAAGAAAGCAAGAATACTTGGTATTAAAATGTCGTAATAGAGCAGGAGAATCGAATGATATTAACAAAAATTGCAGAAATAGCCAATACGGGCTTTAATTAATTTTTATGCTCAGCAATAACTAAATTTCAGACAGAAAAAAAATGCAGATTTTGCCGATTTTCACTAGTATTTCATTATATTTCAGAGACTCACCTTAAAACTCTCAGGACACTTTCTTTAAGGTCTCTTCTTGCTTTTACTCCGAATCTTATGTCGATATATCGTATCGTTAGACTTTTAGACATTTTTTCTATGCTGCTGTTGATTTTTTTTTTTAAGAAAGGAAGGGGGATGGGGTGGGGGGTTTATAAGCATTTGTAAGAGTAAGGGTTGCAAATACCTCAACGACCTTAAGCTTGATTGTGACCTTTGGGTCAATAGGGGGTCAAAGGTCAAGGTCATTTATCAAGGTCAAAGGTCAAGGTCATCCATAAAAAAAAAAAGAAAGAGTGAAAGATAAACTTGAGATTAACACTTGAAGATGAATCTAGATAAAGGTAATGAATATTTCTTTATTACTTTTTGAGTTAGGGGTCAAGGTCAAAGGTCAAGGTCAAATATCAAGGTCAAGGTCATTTGGATTTTTTTTAAAATAGCTTAATCGACAATTTCTCTAGTATTCCAATGACCCTGACCTTTGACCTTGACCTATTCTTCAAGGTCAAAGGTCAAAAGATCTCATGCAGTTGGGCCCATGTCTTTACGACTTGTCGTTAAGAAGTTTTTAGTTCTTCGTAAACATCATCAACTAGCAGGGGCAATAACTACTTAAAATGGTTTACGAATTCTTTTGCACTAATGGAATGAGAAGTGTTCTAAATTAGTAGCAGACATTGTTGAAGGTTTTGTACCTCTACGGTTTACGGTTTCGGAGGAGTAGCGATAACAAGGGTTTACACTGAAGGGGGCACTAACTTTTAGAGGGGTCAATCTTAGGGGACAAGAATGAAATCTCTGAAATGGTTTTAAGAGTACATATTGAAGATGCAAAGATGTTTAGAATTTGGTTAAGAACAAAAGAGCTATTAAAAATGCTTAATTTTACATATTTTGAATGACCTTGACCTTTGACCTTGACCTAGATTTTAAGGTCAAAGGTCAATGAATCTTTTGCAGTTGGTCCCATGTCTATACGCCTTGTCGTTTTAGAAAAGTTCTTGATATTCGTAAACATTGCAAACATTCAGGGGCAATAATTTGTTATAAGAGCTTACGAATCCTTTCGCAATGTTTGATTGGAGAGTCTACTAAATTAGTCGTAAACATTAATTTAGGTTTGGAATCTCTGCGGTTTACGGTTTTGGAGAAGTAGCGATAACAGACATTTCTTGCGAAAGGGGCAATAACTTCGAAAGGGGTCAAAGTTCTAACATAGGGGGTCGTTTTTCGGAATAACTTTTAATATCCAGTATCATGAACTATAAAGTTTTTCGATAAGTCTTACGGTGTCAAAACATAAGGTGAGAAATAAAATAAAAAACAGAAGCATTTCAAGAGGTCTTTCCACAGAAAGGTGGAAAGACCTAATAAACACTAGTAAACTAATTGTTCAGAGAACAATAAGACGTCTTTCCACCTTTTTAAGTGTTTCAATATCATTTGGGCTGAAAAAAGTAGAAAAAAAGCAAGAAAATAAATAAAACAGCAAAATTCTCATTTCTGTACTAGGATTTTAGATCGGGCTCGCAGTTGTTATAAATATACCGTAAACAGACGAGTCGACTCGGGGATAACCACGGATTCATTGACTACGAAAAGAGAGCACGTTAAAAACACTGTAACACGCTCCTAGGTGTATATATGAGCTTGAATGAGATTGTTTTCGAGTTAAGATGTAAGGGGTAGGGTCTGATTAAAATTATGATATACCTATTAATATGAATAACATGCATTTGATCTGCGCATCAAGACGGAAGCGTAAGTGAAAACGTCGTGAAATGTCCCATGTGTACCTGCATCATATGTGCATTATACATGTATTAAAGAAATGTTTGAAAATATCCGATTTGAGTTGTTTTATGTTTGAAATGGATGGCGATAAATTATTTAAGAGCATGTGAAAAACATAAGCGAGAGATGCAAGGCAGTTTGTATTTATGGAAAAGGAGAACAGAGAATCGGGTTCGGGTTTTAACATTCCTTACCGAAATAGGCAAGAAATTCAATGTAAGTAGCATAAATAAAATTCCAAACATGTAATTCTAGATGGGAAACACAGGGAAGAAACGTGTATTTCTTTTTACTAGGCTGAAAGTCGCTATTTCTTGGGATTATGTTATTCTAGAAAAAAAAAATCAAATTTCAAATGAAATCAAGATTCATTCAATTAATATTAAATCCAAATAAAATTGAAATAAATTCCATACACTAAAGAAAGCAAGAATACTTGGTATTAAAATGTCGTAATAGAGCAGGAGAATCGAATGATATTAACAAAAATTGCAGAAATAGCCAATACGGGCTTTAATTAATTTTTATGCTCAGCAATAACTAAATTTCAGACAGAAAAAAAATGCAGATTTTGCCGATTTTCACTAGTATTTCATTATATTTCAGAGACTCACCTTAAAACTCTCAGGACACTTTCTTTAAGGTCTCTTCTTGCTTTTACTCCGAATCTTATGTCGATATATCGTATCGTTAGACTTTTAGACATTTTTTCTATGCTGCTGTTGATTTTTTTTTTTAAGAAAGGAAGGGGGGGGGGGGTTATAAGCATTTGTAAGAGTAAGGGTTGCAAATACCTCAACGACCTTAAGCTTGATTGTGACCTTTGGGTCAATAGGGGGTCAAAGGTCAAGGTCATTTATCAAGGTCAAAGGTCAAGGTCATCCATAAAAAAAAAAAGAGTGAAAGATAAACTTGAGATTAACACTTGAAGATGAATCTAGATAAAGGTAATGAATATTTCTTTATTACTTTTTGAGTTAGGGGTCAAGGTCAAAGGTCAAGGTCAAATATCAAGGTCAAGGTCATTTGGATTTTTTTTAAAATAGCTTAATCGACAATTTCTCTAGTATTCCAATGACCCTGACCTTTGACCTTGACCTATTCTTCAAGGTCAAAGGTCAAAAGATCTCATGCAGTTGGGCCCATGTCTTTACGACTTGTCGTTAAGAAGTTTTTAGTTCTTCGTAAACATCATCAACTAGCAGGGGCAATAACTACTTAAAATGGTTTACGAATTCTTTTGCACTAATGGAATGAGAAGTGTTCTAAATTAGTAGCAGACATTGTTGAAGGTTTTGTACCTCTACGGTTTACGGTTTCGGAGGAGTAGCGATAACAAGGGTTTACACTGAAGGGGGCACTAACTTTTAGAGGGGTCAATCTTAGGGGACAAGAATGAAATCTCTGAAATGGTTTTAAGAGTACATATTGAAGATGCAAAGATGTTTAGAATTTGGTTAAGAACAAAAGAGCTATTAAAAATGCTTAATTTTACATATTTTGAATGACCTTGACCTTTGACCTTGACCTAGATTTTAAGGTCAAAGGTCAATGAATCTTTTGCAGTTGGTCCCATGTCTATACGCCTTGTCGTTTTAGAAAAGTTCTTGATATTCGTAAACATTGCAAACATTCAGGGGCAATAATTTGTTATAAGAGCTTACGAATCCTTTCGCAATGTTTGATTGGAGAGTCTACTAAATTAGTCGTAAACATTAATTTAGGTTTGGAATCTCTGCGGTTTACGGTTTTGGAGAAGTAGCGATAACAGACATTTCTTGCGAAAGGGGCAATAACTTCGAAAGGGGTCAAAGTTCTAACATAGGGGGTCGTTTTTCGGAATAACTTTTAATATCCAGTATCATGAACTATAAAGTTTTTCGATAAGTCTTACGGTGTCAAAACATAAGGTGAGAAATAAAATAAAAAACAGAAGCATTTCAAGAGGTCTTTCCACAGAAAGGTGGAAAGACCTAATAAACACTAGTAAACTAATTGTTCAGAGAACAATAAGACGTCTTTCCACCTTTTTAAGTGTTTCAATATCATTTGGGCTGAAAAAAGTAGAAAAAAAGCAAGAAAATAAATAAAACAGCAAAATTCTCATTTCTGTACTAGGATTTTAGATCGGGCTCGCAGTTGTTATAAATATACCGTAAACAGACGAGTCGACTCGGGGATAACCACGGATTCATTGACTACGAAAAGAGAGCACGTTAAAAACACTGTAACACGCTCCTAGGTGTATATATGAGCTTGAATGAGATTGTTTTCGAGTTAAGATGTAAGGGGTAGGGTCTGATTAAAATTATGATATACCTATTAATATGAATAACATGCATTTGATCTGCGCATCAAGACGGAAGCGTAAGTGAAAACGTCGTGAAATGTCCCATGTCATATGTGCATTATACATGTATTAAAGAAATGTTTGAAAATATCCGATTTGAGTTGTTTTATGTTTGAAATGGATGGCGATAAATTATTTAAGAGCATGTGAAAAACATAAGCGAGAGATGCAAGGCAGTTTGTATTTATGGAAAAGGAGAACAGAGAATCGGGTTCGGGTTTTAACATTCCTTACCGAAATAGGCAAGAAATTCAATGTAAGTAGCATAAATAAAATTCCAAACATGTAATTCTAGATGGGAAACACAGGGAAGAAACGTGTATTTCTTTTTACTAGGCTGAAAGTCGCTATTTCTTGGGATTATGTTATTCTAGAAAAAAAAAATCAAATTTCAAATGAAATCAAGATTCATTCAATTAATATTAAATCCAAATAAAATTGAAATAAATTCCATACACTAAAGAAAGCAAGAATACTTGGTATTAAAATGTCGTAATAGAGCAGGAGAATCGAATGATATTAACAAAAATTGCAGAAATAGCCAACGGGCTTTAATTAATTTTTATGCTCAGCAATAACTAAATTTCAGACAGAAAAAAAATGCAGATTTTGCCGATTTTCACTAGTATTTCATTATATTTCAGAGACTCACCTTAAAACTCTCAGGACACTTTCTTTAAGGTCTCTTCTTGCTTTTACTCCGAATCTTATGTCGATATATCGTATCGTTAGACTTTTAGACATTTTTTCTATGCTGCTGTTGATTTTTTTTTTTTAAGAAAGGAAGGGGGGGGGGGGGGGAGGGATATAAGCATTTGTAAGAGTAAGGGTTGCAAATACCTCAACGACCTTAAGCTTGATTGTGACCTTTGGGTCAATAGGGGGTCAAAGGTCAAGGTCATTTATCAAGGTCAAAGGTCAAGGTCATCCATAAAAAAAAAGAAAGAGTGAAAGATAAACTTGAGATTAACACTTGAAGATGAATCTAGATAAAGGTAATGAATATTTCTTTATTACTTTTTGAGTTAGGGGTCAAGGTCAAAGGTGTCAAGGTCAAATATCAAGGTCAAGGTCATTTGGATTTTTTTTTAAAATAGCTTAATCGACAATTTCTCTAGTATTCCAATGACCCTGACCTTTGACCTTGACCTATTCTTCAAGGTCAAAGGTCAAAAGATCTCATGCAGTTGGGCCCATGTCTTTACGACTTGTCGTTAAGAAGTTTTTAGTTCTTCGTAAACATCATCAACTAGCAGGGGCAATAACTACTTAAAATGGTTTACGAATTCTTTTGCACTAATGGAATGAGAAGTGTTCTAAATTAGTAGCAGACATTGTTGAAGGTTTTGTACCTCTACGGTTTACGGTTTCGGAGGAGTAGCGATAACAAGGGTTTACACTGAAGGGGGCACTAACTTTTAGAGGGGTCAATCTTAGGGGACAAGAATGAAATCTCTGAAATGGTTTTAAGAGTACATATTGAAGATGCAAAGATGTTTAGAATTTGGTTAAGAACAAAAGAGCTATTAAAAATGCTTAATTTTACATATGAATGACCTTGACCTTTGACCTTGACCTAGATTTTAAGGTCAAAGGTCAATGAATCTTTTGCAGTTGGTCCCATGTCTATACGCCTTGTCGTTTTAGAAAAGTTCTTGATATTCGTAAACATTGCAAACATTCAGGGGCAATAATTTGTTATAAGAGCTTACGAATCCTTTCGCAATGTTTGATTGGAGAGTCTACTAAATTAGTCGTAAACATTAATTTAGGTTTGGAATCTCTGCGGTTTACGGTTTTGGAGAAGTAGCGATAACAGACATTTCTTGCGAAAGGGGCAATAACTTCGAAAGGGGTCAAAGTTCTAACATAGGGGGTCGTTTTTCGGAATAACTTTTAATATCCAGTATCATGAACTATAAAGTTTTTCGATAAGTCTTACGGTGTCAAAACATAAGGTGAGAAATAAAATAAAAAACAGAAGCATTTCAAGAGGTCTTTTGCAAGAAAGGTGGAAAGACCTTAAACAATAGTAAATTAATACCTATTATGTTTATTTTCCACCTTTTTAAGTGTTTGGAATTTTCTCTCTCTCTCTCTCTCTCTTTCCAAAATAAATTTCTAATTTAATGAATTGACTCACATAACAATGATCAAGCTAAAGGATTCAAGACTATTTTTAAAAGAGAGCACGTTAAAGGTTTTTAAAGACTTTATACCTATTAATATGAATAAATTTGATCTGCGCATCAAGACGGAAGCGTAAGAAAAACGTCTACAATGTCCCATGTGTTATGTGTAAACTAAAATGCAAGGCCTTGTTATGTCCAGAGAAAAGAGAAAAAATAATGTAAAATTCCAAACATTCAGAAAATCGGATATTTAAATTATGTTATTCATTTCAAAACAATTTTTAATTTATTATTGCTACTTTTAAATCATTCCATTTTTGTGCAATAAAATTCGTTTTTAAACGACATTTTAATAAAATTCAAAATTCTTATTTTTTAGATTTTGAATGAATCTTGAACCAAATGAAATTTGATCTTTTTTTTTTCTAGAATAACATAATTTTTTCAAGAAATCTAGAATAAAAATTGTTTCGCTAAAACCCGTTATAAAATTCATAAATACAAACTGTAATTTTTCAACATTCTATTTTTTGCATGAGATCCTTAAGAATAGGTAATTAAAGGTCAGTCATTCAGAATACATAGAGAAATTGTCGATTAAGCCCAATTTTAATAAATGAAATATTCAACAGTTTTCCTACAAAATTCATCTAGGTCAAGTTTAATCTCAAGTTTATTTTACTCTTTCTTAAATTAAAAAAAAAATGATTGACCTTGCCTTTAATTGAAAAAAGGTCACAATATTTTGAAAATAAAATTTAAAGGTTTTCTAATAAAATGAAGAGTCCATAACTTCAAAAGTGATTAACCTGAAATTTAATAAATCTTACATGCTTAAAGAATTTTTGAAAACGACAAAAAAATTCATTTCAAAATTTTAATTATGAATACCATTTTAAATTTTTTACTAGCATTCCTTTCTTAAAAAAAATCCAAAAAAAATCAACAGAATATTGTTAAAAAGTCTATAAAGAATATCCATTATCGAGATTAGTAATTCCAAAGAAAGTCTTTTTTTTCTGAAAAAATGAGTCTCTTAATAATTTAAAAATCATTAGTGAAAATCGGCAAAATCTGCATTTTTTTTCTGTCTGAAATTTAGTTATTGCTGAGCATAAAAATTAATTAAAGCCCGATTGGCTATTTTAATTTTTGTTAATATCATTCGATTTCTTTACGACATTTTAATACCAAGTATTCTTGCTTTCTTTAGTGTATGGAATTTATTTCAATTTTATTTGGATTTAATATTAATTGAATGAATCTTGATTTCATTTGAAATTTGATTTTTTTTTTTCTAGAATAACATAATCCCAAGAAATAGCGACTTTCAGCCTAGTAAAAAGAAATACACGTTTCTTCCCTGTGTTTCCCATCTAGAATTACATGTTTGGAATTTTATTTATGCTACTTACATTGAATTTCTTGCCTATTTCGGTAAGGAATGTTAAAACCCGAACCCGATTCTCTGTTCTCCTTTTCCATAAATACAAACTGCCTTGCATCTCTCGCTTATGTTTTTCACATGCTCTTAAATAATTTATCGCCATCCATTTCAAACATAAAACAACTCAAATCGGATATTTTATGTATAATGCACATATGATGCAGGTACACATGGGACATTTCACGACGTTTTCACTTACGCTTCCGTCTTGATGCGCAGATCAAATGCATGTTATTCATATTAATAGGTATATCATAATTTTAATCAGACCCTACCCCTTACATCTTAACTCGAAAACAATCTCATTCAAGCTCATATATACACCTAGGAGCGTGTTACAGTGTTTTTAACGTGCTCTCTTTTCGTAGTCAATGAATCCGTGGTTATCCCCGAGTCGACTCGTCTGTTTACGGTATATTTATAACAACTGCGAGCCCGATCTAAAATCCTAGTACAGAAATGAGAATTTTGCTGTTTTATTTATTTTCTTGCTTTTTTTCTACTTTTTTCAGCCCAAATGATATTGAAACACTTAAAAAGGTGGAAAGACGTCTTATTGTTCTCTGAACAATTAGTTTACTAGTGTTTATTAGGTCTTTCCACCTTTCTGTGGAAAGACCTCTTAAAATGCTTCTGTTTTTTATTTTATTTCTCACCTTATGTTTTGACACCGTAAGACTTATCGAAAAACTTTATAGTTCATGATACTGGATATTAAAAGTTATTCCGAAAAACGACCCCCTATGTTAGAACTTTGACCCCTTTCGAAGTTATTGCCCCTTTCGCAAGAAATGTCTGTTATCGCTACTTCTCCAAAACCGTAAACCGCAGAGATTCCAAACCTAAATTAATGTTTACGACTAATTTAGTAGACTCTCCAATCAAACATTGCGAAAGGATTCGTAAGCTCTTATAACAAATTATTGCCCCTGAATGTTTGCAATGTTTACGAATATCAAGAACTTTTCTAAAACGACAAGGCGTATAGACATGGGACCAACTGCAAAAGATTCATTGACCTTTGACCTTAAAATCTAGGTCAAGGTCAAAGGTCAAGGTCATTCAAAATATGTAAAATTAAGCATTTTTAATAGCTCTTTTGTTCTTAACCAAATTCTAACATCTTTGCATCTTCAATATGTACTCTTAAAACCATTTCAGAGATTTCATTCTTGTCCCCTAAGATTGACCCCTCTAAAAGTTAGTGCCCCCTTCAGTGTAAACCCTTGTTATCGCTACTCCTCCGAAACCGTAAACCGTAGAGGTACAAAACCTTCAACAATGTCTGCTACTAATTTAGAACACTTCTCATTCCATTAGTGCAAAAGAATTCGTAAACCATTTTAAGTAGTTATTGCCCCTGCTAGTTGATGATGTTTACGAAGAACTAAAAACTTCTTAACGACAAGTCGTAAAGACATGGGCCCAACTGCATGAGATCTTTTGACCTTTGACCTTGAAGAATAGGTCAAGGTCAAAGGTCAGGGTCATTGGAATACTAGAGAAATTGTCGATTAAGCTATTTTAAAAAAAAATCCAAATGACCTTGACCTTGATATTTGACCTTGACCTTTGACCTTGACCCCTAACTCAAAAAGTAATAAAGAAATATTCATTACCTTTATCTAGATTCATCTTCAAGTGTTAATCTCAAGTTTATCTTTCACTCTTTCTTTTTTTTTATGGATGACCTTGACCTTTGACCTTGATAAATGACCTTGACCTTTGACCCCCTATTGACCCAAAGGTCACAATCAAGCTTAAGGTCGTTGAGGTATTTGCAACCCTTACTCTTACAAATGCTTATAACCCCCCCCCCCCCCCCTTCCTTTCTTAAAAAAAAAAATCAACAGCAGCATAGAAAAAATGTCTAAAAGTCTAACGATACGATATATCGACATAAGATTCGGAGTAAAAGCAAGAAGAGACCTTAAAGAAAGTGTCCTGAGAGTTTTAAGGTGAGTCTCTGAAATATAATGAAATACTAGTGAAAATCGGCAAAATCTGCATTTTTTTTCTGTCTGAAATTTAGTTATTGCTGAGCATAAAAATTAATTAAAGCCCGTATTGGCTATTTCTGCAATTTTTGTTAATATCATTCGATTCTCCTGCTCTATTACGACATTTTAATACCAAGTATTCTTGCTTTCTTTAGTGTATGGAATTTATTTCAATTTTATTTGGATTTAATATTAATTGAATGAATCTTGATTTCATTTGAAATTTGATTTTTTTTTTCTAGAATAACATAATCCCAAGAAATAGCGACTTTCAGCCTAGTAAAAAGAAATACACGTTTCTTCCCTGTGTTTCCCATCTAGAATTACATGTTTGGAATTTTATTTATGCTACTTACATTGAATTTCTTGCCTATTTCGGTAAGGAATGTTAAAACCCGAACCCGATTCTCTGTTCTCCTTTTCCATAAATACAAACTGCCTTGCATCTCTCGCTTATGTTTTTCACATGCTCTTAAATAATTTATCGCCATCCATTTCAAACATAAAACAACTCAAATCGGATATTTTCAAACATTTCTTTAATACATGTATAATGCACATATGATGCAGGTACACATGGGACATTTCACGACGTTTTCACTTACGCTTCCGTCTTGATGCGCAGATCAAATGCATGTTATTCATATTAATAGGTATATCATAATTTTAATCAGACCCTACCCCTTACATCTTAACTCGAAAACAATCTCATTCAAGCTCATATATACACCTAGGAGCGTGTTACAGTGTTTTTAACGTGCTCTCTTTTCGTAGTCAATGAATCCGTGGTTATCCCCGAGTCGACTCGTCTGTTTACGGTATATTTATAACAACTGCGAGCCCGATCTAAAATCCTAGTACAGAAATGAGAATTTTGCTGTTTTATTTATTTTCTTGCTTTTTTTCTACTTTTTTCAGCCCAAATGATATTGAAACACTTAAAAAGGTGGAAAGACGTCTTATTGTTCTCTGAACAATTAGTTTACTAGTGTTTATTAGGTCTTTCCACCTTTCTGTGGAAAGACCTCTTGAAATGCTTCTGTTTTTTATTTTATTTCTCACCTTATGTTTTGACACCGTAAGACTTATCGAAAAACTTTATAGTTCATGATACTGGATATTAAAAGTTATTCCGAAAAACGACCCCCTATGTTAGAACTTTGACCCCTTTCGAAGTTATTGCCCCTTTCGCAAGAAATGTCTGTTATCGCTACTTCTCCAAAACCGTAAACCGCAGAGATTCCAAACCTAAATTAATGTTTACGACTAATTTAGTAGACTCTCCAATCAAACATTGCGAAAGGATTCGTAAGCTCTTATAACAAATTATTGCCCCTGAATGTTTGCAATGTTTACGAATATCAAGAACTTTTCTAAAACGACAAGGCGTATAGACATGGGACCAACTGCAAAAGATTCATTGACCTTTGACCTTAAAATCTAGGTCAAGGTCAAAGGTCAAGGTCATTCAAAATATGTAAAATTAAGCATTTTTAATAGCTCTTTTGTTCTTAACCAAATTCTAAACATCTTTGCATCTTCAATATGTACTCTTAAAACCATTTCAGAGATTTCATTCTTGTCCCCTAAGATTGACCCCTCTAAAAGTTAGTGCCCCCTTCAGTGTAAACCCTTGTTATCGCTACTCCTCCGAAACCGTAAACCGTAGAGGTACAAAACCTTCAACAATGTCTGCTACTAATTTAGAACACTTCTCATTCCATTAGTGCAAAAGAATTCGTAAACCATTTTAAGTAGTTATTGCCCCTGCTAGTTGATGATGTTTACGAAGAACTAAAAACTTCTTAACGACAAGTCGTAAAGACATGGGCCCAACTGCATGAGATCTTTTGACCTTTGACCTTGAAGAATAGGTCAAGGTCAAAGGTCAGGGTCATTGGAATACTAGAGAAATTGTCGATTAAGCTATTTTAAAAAAAAATCCAAATGACCTTGACCTTGATATTTGACCTTGACCTTTGACCTTGACCCCTAACTCAAAAAGTAATAAAGAAATATTCATTACCTTTATCTAGATTCATCTTCAAGTGTTAATCTCAAGTTTATCTTTCACTCTTTCTTTTTTTTTATGGATGACCTTGACCTTTGACCTTGATAAATGACCTTGACCTTTGACCCCCTATTGACCCAAAGGTCACAATCAAGCTTAAGGTCGTTGAGGTATTTGCAACCCTTACTCTTACAAATGCTTATAACCCCCCCCCCCCCCCTTCCTTTCTTAAAAAAAAAAAATCAACAGCAGCATAGAAAAAATGTCTAAAAGTCTAACGATACGATATATCGACATAAGATTCGGAGTAAAAGCAAGAAGAGACCTTAAAGAAAGTGTCCTGAGAGTTTTAAGGTGAGTCTCTGAAATATAATGAAATACTAGTGAAAATCGGCAAAATCTGCATTTTTTTTCTGTCTGAAATTTAGTTATTGCTGAGCATAAAAATTAATTAAAGCCCGTATTGGCTATTTCTGCAATTTTTGTTAATATCATTCGATTCTCCTGCTCTATTACGACATTTTAATACCAAGTATTCTTGCTTTCTTTAGTGTATGAATTTATTTCAATTTTATTTGGATTTAATATTAATTGAATGAATCTTGATTTCATTTGAAATTTGATTTTTTTTTTCTAGAATAACATAATCCCAAGAAATAGCGACTTTCAGCCTAGTAAAAAGAAATACACGTTTCTTCCCTGTGTTTCCCATCTAGAATTACATGTTTGGAATTTTATTTATGCTACTTACATTGAATTTCTTGCCTATTTCGGTAAGGAATGTTAAAACCCGAACCCGATTCTCTGTTCTCCTTTTCCATAAATACAAACTGCCTTGCATCTCTCGCTTATGTTTTTCACATGCTCTTAAATAATTTATCGCCATCCATTTCAAACATAAAACAACTCAAATCGGATATTTTCAAACATTTCTTTAATACATGTATAATGCACATATGATGCAGGTACACATGGGACATTTCACGACGTTTTCACTTACGCTTCCGTCTTGATGCGCAGATCAAATGCATGTTATTCATATTAATAGGTATATCATAATTTTAATCAGACCCTACCCCTTACATCTTAACTCGAAAACAATCTCATTCAAGCTCATATATACACCTAGGAGCGTGTTACAGTGTTTTTAACGTGCTCTCTTTTCGTAGTCAATGAATCCGTGGTTATCCCCGAGTCGACTCGTATATATTTACTCGTCTGTTTACGGTATATTTATAACAACTGCGAGCCCGATCTAAAATCCTAGTACAGAAATGAGAATTTTGCTGTTTTATTTATTTTCTTGCTTTTTTTCTACTTTTTTCAGCCCAAATGATATTGAAACACTTAAAAAGGTGGAAAGACGTCTTATTGTTCTCTGAACAATTAGTTTACTAGTGTTTATTAGGTCTTTCCACCTTTCTGTGGAAAGACCTCTTGAAATGCTTCTGTTTTTTATTTTATTTCTCACCTTATGTTTTGACACCGTAAGACTTATCGAAAAACTTTATAGTTCATGATACTGGATATTAAAAGTTATTCCGAAAAACGACCCCCTATGTTAGAACTTTGACCCCTTTCGAAGTTATTGCCCCTTTCGCAAGAAATGTCTGTTATCGCTACTTCTCCAAAACCGTAAACCGCAGAGATTCCAAACCTAAATTAATGTTTACGACTAATTTAGTAGACTCTCCAATCAAACATTGCGAAAGGATTCGTAAGCTCTTATAACAAATTATTGCCCCTGAATGTTTGCAATGTTTACGAATATCAAGAACTTTTCTAAAACGACAAGGCGTATAGACATGGGACCAACTGCAAAAGATTCATTGACCTTTGACCTTAAAATCTAGGTCAAGGTCAAAGGTCAAGGTCATTCAAAATATGTAAAATTAAGCATTTTTAATAGCTCTTTTGTTCTTAACCAAATTCTAAACATCTTTGCATCTTCAATATGTACTCTTAAAACCATTTCAGAGATTTCATTCTTGTCCCCTAAGATTGACCCCTCTAAAAGTTAGTGCCCCCTTCAGTGTAAACCCTTGTTATCGCTACTCCTCCGAAACCGTAAACCGTAGAGGTACAAAACCTTCAACAATGTCTGCTACTAATTTAGAACACTTCTCATTCCATTAGTGCAAAAGAATTCGTAAACCATTTTAAGTAGTTATTGCCCCTGCTAGTTGATGATGTTTACGAAGAACTAAAAACTTCTTAACGACAAGTCGTAAAGACATGGGCCCAACTGCATGAGATCTTTTGACCTTTGACCTTGAAGAATAGGTCAAGGTCAAAGGTCAGGGTCATTGGAATACTAGAGAAATTGTCGATTAAGCTATTTTAAAAAAAATCCAAATGACCTTGACCTTGATATTTGACCTTGACCTTTGACCTTGACCCCTAACTCAAAAAGTAATAAAGAAATATTCATTACCTTTATCTAGATTCATCTTCAAGTGTTAATCTCAAGTTTATCTTTCACTCTTTCTTTTTTTTTATGGATGACCTTGACCTTTGACCTTGATAAATGACCTTGACCTTTGACCCCCTATTGACCCAAAGGTCACAATCAAGCTTAAGGTCGTTGAGGTATTTGCAACCCTTACTCTTACAAATGCTTATAACCCCCCCCCCCCCCCTTCCTTTCTTAAAAAAAAAAATCAACAGCAGCATAGAAAAAATGTCTAAAAGTCTAACGATACGATATATCGACATAAGATTCGGAGTAAAAGCAAGAAGAGACCTTAAAGAAAGTGTCCTGAGAGTTTTAAGGTGAGTCTCTGAAATATAATGAAATACTAGTGAAAATCGGCAAAATCTGCATTTTTTTTCTGTCTGAAATTTAGTTATTGCTGAGCATAAAAATTAATTAAAGCCCGTATTGGCTATTTCTGCAATTTTTGTTAATATCATTCGATTCTCCTGCTCTATTACGACATTTTAATACCAAGTATTCTTGCTTTCTTTAGTGTATGGAATTTATTTCAATTTTATTTGGATTTAATATTAATTGAATGAATCTTGATTTCATTTGAAATTTGATTTTTTTTTTTCTAGAATAACATAATCCCAAGAAATAGCGACTTTCAGCCTAGTAAAAAGAAATACACGTTTCTTCCCTGTGTTTCCCATCTAGAATTACATGTTTGGAATTTTATTTATGCTACTTACATTGAATTTCTTGCCTATTTCGGTAAGGAATGTTAAAACCCGAACCCGATTCTCTGTTCTCCTTTTCCATAAATACAAACTGCCTTGCATCTCTCGCTTATGTTTTTCACATGCTCTTAAATAATTTATCGCCATCCATTTCAAACATAAAACAACTCAAATCGGATATTTTCAAACATTTCTTTAATACATGTATAATGCACATATGATGCAGGTACACATGGGACATTTCACGACGTTTTCACTTACGCTTCCGTCTTGATGCGCAGATCAAATGCATGTTATTCATATTAATAGGTATATCATAATTTTAATCAGACCCTACCCCTTACATCTTAACTCGAAAACAATCTCATTCAAGCTCATATATACACCTAGGAGCGTGTTACAGTGTTTTTAACGTGCTCTCTTTTCGTAGTCAATGAATCCGTGGTTATCCCCGAGTCGACTCGTCTGTTTACGGTATATTTATAACAACTGCGAGCCCGATCTAAAATCCTAGTACAGAAATGAGAATTTTGCTGTTTTATTTATTTTCTTGCTTTTTTTCTACTTTTTTCAGCCCAAATGATATTGAAACACTTAAAAAGGTGGAAAGACGTCTTATTGTTCTCTGAACAATTAGTTTACTAGTGTTTATTAGGTCTTTCCACCTTTCTGTGGAAAGACCTCTTGAAATGCTTCTGTTTTTTATTTTATTTCTCACCTTATGTTTTGACACCGTAAGACTTATCGAAAAACTTTATAGTTCATGATACTGGATATTAAAAGTTATTCCGAAAAACGACCCCCTATGTTAGAACTTTGACCCCTTTCGAAGTTATTGCCCCTTTCGCAAGAAATGTCTGTTATCGCTACTTCTCCAAAACCGTAAACCGCAGAGATTCCAAACCTAAATTAATGTTTACGACTAATTTAGTAGACTCTCCAATCAAACATTGCGAAAGGATTCGTAAGCTCTTATAACAAATTATTGCCCCTGAATGTTTGCAATGTTTACGAATATCAAGAACTTTTCTAAAACGACAAGGCGTATAGACATGGGACCAACTGCAAAAGATTCATTGACCTTTGACCTTAAAATCTAGGTCAAGGTCAAAGGTCAAGGTCATTCAAAATATGTAAAATTAAGCATTTTTAATAGCTCTTTTGTTCTTAACCAAATTCTAAACATCTTTGCATCTTCAATATGTACTCTTAAAACCATTTCAGAGATTTCATTCTTGTCCCCTAAGATTGACCCCTCTAAAAGTTAGTGCCCCCTTCAGTGTAAACCCTTGTTATCGCTACTCCTCCGAAACCGTAAACCGTAGAGGTACAAAACCTTCAACAATGTCTGCTACTAATTTAGAACACTTCTCATTCCATTAGTGCAAAAGAATTCGTAAACCATTTTAAGTAGTTATTGCCCCTGCTAGTTGATGATGTTTACGAAGAACTAAAAACTTCTTAACGACAAGTCGTAAAGACATGGGCCCAACTGCATGAGATCTTTTGACCTTTGACCTTGAAGAATAGGTCAAGGTCAAAGGTCAGGGTCATTGGAATACTAGAGAAATTGTCGATTAAGCTATTTTAAAAAAAAATCCAAATGACCTTGACCTTGATATTTGACCTTGACCTTTGACCTTGACCCCTAACTCAAAAAGTAATAAAGAAATATTCATTACCTTTATCTAGATTCATCTTCAAGTGTTAATCTCAAGTTTATCTTTCACTCTTTCTTTTTTTTTATGGATGACCTTGACCTTTGACCTTGATAAATGACCTTGACCTTTGACCCCCTATTGACCCAAAGGTCACAATCAAGCTTAAGGTCGTTGAGGTATTTGCAACCCTTACTCTTACAAATGCTTATAACCCCCCCCCCCCCCCCTTCCTTTCTTAAAAAAAAAAATCAACAGCAGCATAGAAAAAATGTCTAAAAGTCTAACGATACGATATATCGACATAAGATTCGGAGTAAAAGCAAGAAGAGACCTTAAAGAAAGTGTCCTGAGAGTTTTAAGGTGAGTCTCTGAAATATAATGAAATACTAGTGAAAATCGGCAAAATCTGCATTTTTTTTCTGTCTGAAATTTAGTTATTGCTGAGCATAAAAATTAATTAAAGCCCGTATTGGCTATTTCTGCAATTTTTGTTAATATCATTCGATTCTCCTGCTCTATTACGACATTTTAATACCAAGTATTCTTGCTTTCTTTAGTGTATGGAATTTATTTCAATTTTATTTGGATTTAATATTAATTGAATGAATCTTGATTTCATTTGAAATTTGATTTTTTTTTTTCTAGAATAACATAATCCCAAGAAATAGCGACTTTCAGCCTAGTAAAAAGAAATACACGTTTCTTCCCTGTGTTTCCCATCTAGAATTACATGTTTGGAATTTTATTTATGCTACTTACATTGAATTTCTTGCCTATTTCGGTAAGGAATGTTAAAACCCGAACCCGATTCTCTGTTCTCCTTTTCCATAAATACAAACTGCCTTGCATCTCTCGCTTATGTTTTTCACATGCTCTTAAATAATTTATCGCCATCCATTTCAAACATAAAACAACTCAAATCGGATATTTTCAAACATTTCTTTAATACATGTATAATGCACATATGATGCAGGTACACATGGGACATTTCACGACGTTTTCACTTACGCTTCCGTCTTGATGCGCAGATCAAATGCATGTTATTCATATTAATAGGTATATCATAATTTTAATCAGACCCTACCCCTTACATCTTAACTCGAAAACAATCTCATTCAAGCTCATATATACACCTAGGAGCGTGTTACAGTGTTTTTAACGTGCTCTCTTTTCGTAGTCAATGAATCCGTGGTTATCCCCGAGTCGACTCGTCTGTTTACGGTATATTTATAACAACTGCGAGCCCGATCTAAAATCCTAGTACAGAAATGAGAATTTTGCTGTTTTATTTATTTTCTTGCTTTTTTTCTACTTTTTTCAGCCCAAATGATATTGAAACACTTAAAAAGGTGGAAAGACGTCTTATTGTTCTCTGAACAATTAGTTTACTAGTGTTTATTAGGTCTTTCCACCTTTCTGTGGAAAGACCTTTCTGTGTAAAGACCTCTTTAAATGCTTCTTTTTTTTATTTTATTTCTCACCTTATGTTTTGACACCGTAAGACTTATCTAAAAACTTTATTGTTCATGATACTGGATATTAAAAGTAGTTATTGCCCCTTTCGCAAGAAATGTCTGTTATCGCTACTTCTCCAAAACCGTAAACCGCAGAGATTCCAAACCTAAATTAATGTTTACGACTAATTTAGTAGACTCTCCAATCAAACATTGCGAAAGGATTCGTAAGCTCTTATAACAAATTATTGCCCCTGAATGTTTGCAATGTTTACGAATATCAAGAACTTTTCTAAAACGACAAGGCGTATAGACATGGGACCAACTGCAAAAGATTCATTGACCTTTGACCTTAAAATCTAGGTCAAGGTCAAAGGTCAAGGTCATTCAAAATATGTAAAATTAAGCATTTTTAATAGCTCTTTTGTTCTTAACCAAATTCTAAACATCTTTGCATCTTCAATATGTACTCTTAAAACCATTTCAGAGATTTCATTCTTGTCCCCTAAGATTGACCCCTCTAAAAGTTAGTGCCCCCTTCAGTGTAAACCCTTGTTATCGCTACTCCTCCGAAACCGTAAACCGTAGAGGTACAAAACCTTCAACAATGTCTGCTACTAATTTAGAACACTTCTCATTCCATTAGTGCAAAAGAATTCGTAAACCATTTTAAGTAGTTATTGCCCCTGCTAGTTGATGATGTTTACGAAGAACTAAAAACTTCTTAACGACAAGTCGTAAAGACATGGGCCCAACTGCATGAGATCTTTTGACCTTTGACCTTGAAGAATAGGTCAAGGTCAAAGGTCAGGGTCATTGGAATACTAGAGAAATTGTCGATTAAGCTATTTTAAAAAAAAATCCAAATGACCTTGACCTTGATATTTGACCTTGACCTTTGACCTTGACCCCTAACTCAAAAAGTAATAAAGAAATATTCATTACCTTTATCTAGATTCATCTTCAAGTGTTAATCTCAAGTTTATCTTTCACTCTTTCTTTTTTTTTATGGATGACCTTGACCTTTGACCTTGATAAATGACCTTGACCTTTGACCCCCTATTGACCCAAAGGTCACAATCAAGCTTAAGGTCGTTGAGGTATTTGCAACCCTTACTCTTACAAATGCTTATAACCCCCCCCCCCCCCCTTCCTTTCTTAAAAAAAAAAAATCAACAGCAGCATAGAAAAAATGTCTAAAAGTCTAACGATACGATATATCGACATAAGATTCGGAGTAAAAGCAAGAAGAGACCTTAAAGAAAGTGTCCTGAGAGTTTTAAGGTGAGTCTCTGAAATATAATGAAATACTAGTGAAAATCGGCAAAATCTGCATTTTTTTTCTGTCTGAAATTTAGTTATTGCTGAGCATAAAAATTAATTAAAGCCCGTATTGGCTATTTCTGCAATTTTTGTTAATATCATTCGATTCTCCTGCTCTATTACGACATTTTAATACCAAGTATTCTTGCTTTCTTTAGTGTATGGAATTTATTTCAATTTTATTTGGATTTAATATTAATTGAATGAATCTTGATTTCATTTGAAATTTGATTTTTTTTTTTCTAGAATAACATAATCCCAAGAAATAGCGACTTTCAGCCTAGTAAAAAGAAATACACGTTTCTTCCCTGTGTTTCCCATCTAGAATTACATGTTTGGAATTTTATTTATGCTACTTACATTGAATTTCTTGCCTATTTCGGTAAGGAATGTTAAAACCCGAACCCGATTCTCTGTTCTCCTTTTCCATAAATACAAACTGCCTTGCATCTCTCGCTTATGTTTTTCACATGCTCTTAAATAATTTATCGCCATCCATTTCAAACATAAAACAACTCAAATCGGATATTTTCAAACATTTCTTTAATACATGTATAATGCACATATGATGCAGGTACACATGGGACATTTCACGACGTTTTCACTTACGCTTCCGTCTTGATGCGCAGATCAAATGCATGTTATTCATATTAATAGGTATATCATAATTTTAATCAGACCCTACCCCTTACATCTTAACTCGAAAACAATCTCATTCAAGCTCATATATACACCTAGGAGCGTGTTACAGTGTTTTTAACGTGCTCTCTTTTCGTAGTCAATGAATCCGTGGTTATCCCCGAGTCGACTCGTCTGTTTACGGTATATTTATAACAACTGCGAGCCCGATCTAAAATCCTAGTACAGAAATGAGAATTTTGCTGTTTTATTTATTTTCTTGCTTTTTTTCTACTTTTTTCAGCCCAAATGATATTGAAACACTTAAAAAGGTGGAAAGACGTCTTATTGTTCTCTGAACAATTAGTTTACTAGTGTTTATTAGGTCTTTCCACCTTTCTGTGGAAAGACCTCTTGAAATGCTTCTGTTTTTTATTTTATTTCTCACCTTATGTTTTGACACCGTAAGACTTATCGAAAAACTTTATAGTTCATGATACTGGATATTAAAAGTTATTCCGAAAAACGACCCCCTATGTTAGAACTTTGACCCCTTTCGAAGTTATTGCCCCTTTCGCAAGAAATGTCTGTTATCGCTACTTCTCCAAAACCGTAAACCGCAGAGATTCCAAACCTAAATTAATGTTTACGACTAATTTAGTAGACTCTCCAATCAAACATTGCGAAAGGATTCGTAAGCTCTTATAACAAATTATTGCCCCTGAAT
>NW_026928840.1:0-36510 GCF_032062105.1 Saccostrea cuccullata | reverse complement strand
GACAAACAAATTGACTTATGTGAAAGCATCTTGGGGTACAATTAAATTTTAAACTGTCTAAATTATGATCAGTGGGGTAGGGTGGGGTCACAATCGGTTACAAGGGGGAGAAATCTGGTAAAGAACAGAATGGTCAGAACTACTCAGGTTAAGGATGTGTCCCATGGGCCTCTTGTTAGTGTTTTCTGGATCCGCTAAACCAATTTCAATTCTACTAAAGTGTGTTGCATATTCTGCAAGAACTCTTTACTTCATGTATTTCCACATGATTGGTTTTTCCAAAACTATCAAAATTAACCCAATTTAATTTTTTTTTCATTCACCTGATTATTTTATCATGTGATATATAATTTGTGTTGCTAGGTAACTAGATCATGTGCGTCCAGTCACGTTGTGCGTCGTGCGTTGTGCGTATTACATTTATATACATTTTCAGCTTCTTCTCTGCAATATACTGAACTTATTTCAACCAAATTTGGCATAAAGCATCTATGGGTGAAGGGGAACAAAAATTGTGAATTTCATGATCCCTGTCCCCCTGGGGCTTGTGGGGTGGGGCCAAAACCACTAAAATTAGTGCAATCTTTAAAAATCTTCTTCTTTACTCCTGGACATCAAGCAGTCAAACTATTTGCATGATTGTAATCAGCATGTGTGTTCCTTTTTTTAAATTGTGAAATTCATGGCCCTGGGGTCAGGGGTTCTAGTGCTAGCTTTTAGGCTAAATAAGTAGATTAGTGAAAATGCATTATTTTTTGAAAATCTTCTTCTCTGCTCCTGGGTATTAAATGAACTAACTAAGTACATAGTTTAGATGAGCAAGAGTGCCTCTACAAAAATTGTGAATTTTATGGCCCCAGGGTCAGGGGTTCTGGTTTTTTCAGGGCGGGGCTCTATTTATTATATAGTGAAAATACATGAATTCTTTGAAAATCTTCTTCTCTGCTCCTGGGTATTAAATAAACTAATTAAGTACATACAGTACAGCTCACGAGTTTTCTGCAACGCCCGGTGGAAGAAACACCGCGTGAAAAGCTCTGTGTTACACCGTGTACACGGTGTGCCACGGTGTGTGTATATTCTCAATATACAAGAAGTCCGCCGTGTCCCTCCGTGTCCAGGAAGCTCGTCCATTATACCCTCCGTGCTGCACCGTGTCGGTGCCCGTGTTACACCGTGTCTATTAAAGAAAGTTAGAAATATATCGCTTTTAATGTTTAGAAGTTAAACCATGCATGTTAATTTTAGATGAAGGAATAGGTAACGGTGTTGCAATTCTGTTTTTAAGTCTATTTAATGAAACAAACCTTTTGTTTCCTATTTTTTTTTTCAAGATTAAATAGTAGTCCGTTTGCCTGAAATATGAAACGAGTTCTCAAAATAATTTTCTCAAATAATTTTATCGTGGCAATAACTCTTTCAATATGTAGAGATTTTTATTACGCACTAAGTAATAAATACAGGTTTTTTGCATATGCGATATGGCTGATATCACAACAGCCGTATCAACCCTGCAGGGCTGATATGGATACCCTTTTCCATATCACATCCTGTATCAGCCCGAGACACCAATATCAGCCAGAGGGCCGAATCAAATGCATTAAAATAGAAGTAGAAACAAACCCAAATCATATGAGACATTAGACTATGTACATGTATGTAAGAAGTCCATGCATGATTATTTACTTATTTTCTTCTCAACTGAATGTGTTCTGTATTTTATTACTAAGTATGTAATAAATATAATAAAACATACCCTTTTCCACATCACATCCTGTATCAGCCCTCGACCAATATCAGCCCTCGGGCGTTTGGCCCTCTGGCTGATATTGGTGTCTCGGGCTGATACAGGATGTGATATGGAAAAGGGTATGTATTATTCTCTATATAATGACCTTTTTAAAACGAGTGTCTTTGGCCTGTGTGTAATAAAAACACAATGGTTGTCGAATTGACATCAACATGTACTGCTTTTCATTCATAAAAAAAAACAAATAATGAGTAAACGATACATGCTGCAGCAACTTAAAAAATATTTAGATTATAAACAGATTGTATTTTCGATACTTAGTTCAAGATAAGTAGAAACAATTATTTTTGAATTGTGAAAAAATAATGCTTATTTACAGATAAGAACATACACGGTCTGCCGGTAAATTTTTTTTATGTAATTAAACGTACTTGTAATTCTTCACTATTAATTTATCACTATCAAGAAAATTCGATTTACATATTTCTTTCGATTTTACGTGTAATTTAACAAGACTTATTAAATGATTTCTGTAGAACACTACTTCACCGGTAAAAACTGGATTTATGAACAGATAACAAAATCGTGAAAATTAACCTTGAAAACCCGAAACAATTAAATTTCCAATTTCTTAATTTACATCCACGTGCTCCACCTGTCAATCAACTGAGGTATATATATCGGTCATGGATCTGAACACTTCTTGTAGAAAGGCATTGTCCACCCCATATATCCCGTTCATCAACGTTACTCCCTATACAACCCATTTTAACAAATATTACATAAATGTATTATGCTATAGCAGTCCGACGAGTGTAGATGCACATGCCACGCTGCTTTGCTACTTGGTCGCAATGGAATTATCAAATTTTACGCAGTTTTCCCCAAAAAGTAATGTGAAAAATACATTGAAGTAAATAATCATAATCTACATACAAAAAGTCCACATAAACAAGGAATAAACGCAAAAAATCTAAGACCACAAAAGGAATACTGTTATTTCCTCTTGGCCATGACCTTCCCACTCTTAGCCCCAGGTCCCGACACCTATGCTGTATACATGTATTTGATAAACACCTTACGCAGGAAAATATAAAAACATTACTACTAAAATATCTCACTGAGTATTCGTTGGTTGTGAATCAGTGTTTGACTATGCATTAGTTGCGAGTTGTTTTTTTTTTGTCGATTATGAAAATATGACATAGGCGTCGGAACCGGGGGGGGGGGGGGGGGTCCCCCACTTTTTTCCCAAATACATGTATATACGGTCACCGTATATACTCAGAAGAGACATTGAATATTGCTTCGTAGGTTTAGCCCCCCCCCCCTTTAGAAATAAAAGCAGGATTTTCATGTTTGGAAATGTAATTTTTTGCTTGTCAGGTTTCTTTGAAGGTATATTTTTTTTTTACACTTAGCCCCCCTTCCAATTTGCTTCTGAGGCAATGTATGGCCATACTAATATTTTTCGATAACACACGTTACACGAAAAAGTAAATGTGCCAGTTTTGTGAATGATGCAAATTTCTTTGTCCATTTGATCAATTTATACCCGTAATCATTATAAATTTGATTTATGTTTCATTAACATCTTTCCTTTTCATAAGAGTAAGATTATTCGCTAACTGTAGGTGCCCATTATCTTCCGTGTTGAGTAACCATTCGTCTCTCTCTTTCGCTCATTCCTCTCTTTCTTTTTCTCTCTTCTCTCTCTCTCTCTCCAAAAAATCAATATCGACCAAGGCAAAGTTTAAAATATATTTAAACTCCAGCTGTTTTTTTTTTTACTGTCATAATATTCTGCATATAAATTTTGTTTGATTTTTATTCTTAATTATTGATAAAAAGTTGAGGAAATAAACTATGAAATATTTTTTACTTGATTTGATAATCAAACAAGTTCCTAACTCAACTGTCCCACCACACACACACTATCACGACTTGACAAAAATATAAGGAATCAGTAATTTTTACAAAACTTTGGATGTAATGTATCCCTTCTCATATTTATTTTTGCTTACATCTTTAAACAATTTGTGCCTTTCCCCGGTTGGTTTTTACATCAATCTTCTTTTTTCATTAATAGTTAATTTTTTCTTACGTCGGTATATCAAAAAAATATATTTATTTAATGTAAGAAGAAGTTGAAGGTTTGTAGATTGCATATTACGGATGTGTTGGTGTTGAATTTCTCAAATTCAGTCTGTCTTGAAGAAGAGTCTACCTGTCGCCGTAATGTTGCGTAACTAACTTCCAGTAAAATCCTGCGAATGGTCTTCTGTGTAATGCTGCAGTGACACCTATTGTCCTCTTTACCCGCTACCGTACGCACTCGGATCGCCTCAGACAATTTCTTTTAAACACAGGTGCTTCACCAAGTTTACGATTGTATGTTGAATGATTATGTAATTTGGCTGGATACCAGCTAAACGACTTGAATAATTTTTGACGAATAAGAAGCACAGTGTTACTGTAAAATCATGATACTGGTTTCGATACAAAGCTATGAAATGTCGATTTATTAAGTTAATTTATTATGTTTACTTTAATTAAATTTTAGTTATTAATTTATTTCCTAAACAGATAAAAATAAGCACAAACTTAACACGACAGTATTAATTGTGTGTTCTACTTACGTAAAATAAATAAGGACGTGTTCATCGTTCTACATTTAATTTGCACTTACCCCCCCCCCCCCCCATTTTAATTTGAAAAGAAATAAGATTCATGTGAACGTCTACCGATACTCTAATTGGAAGAACATTGATATTAATTTCTATCAAAGTTTTGTTCCAGGAGTATGCATTAGACAAATGATGATTATATAAAAGGTCATAGTTTTACATATATTTGAATTAAAATAACACTTTCAGGTGGGGTTCTAGAAAATCAAGATTCGAGAATCAGCTAAAAGATGTACATTATATCAAAAGAATAATGCGGACAGTAACTAAATCAATGAATGTCAAAGGATCAATGATCAATCCAGGCACCCCTCCCCCTGCCCAATAAATAAATAAAGAAAATATATAATCCCCCGTCTGTCTTTTAATTGTCCAGTGGTTTCTTCTTGCAAATGCTTGGATTCGGGTACGTCTGATTGCACAAAAACAAATGCGGGCGCCCCCCACATAATCAAAAAATTAACACAATATGAAAACTTAAACAAACGCCTTTCCTCAAAAGAGGGCACCCAGGGCCTCACCGCGCGCTATGAGTTTATTATAATTTTTCAAACTTATTTGAACAAATCAAATTGAAATTGAATAAAACACATCTAGCCTAACAGTTTAATTCTTTAAATTAATATTAAAGAAAGTCAGGGAGTCAATGTTACTACTTTACTATATACCACCTTTTGCATAATCAATGCAATACAATGATGTGTTCACGTAATATATTTATTTAATAGACTCAGACTTCACTATAATCCATAAAGTATGATAGCCTAAGGCATGTTACCTGACCAGTTGGCTGTGTGCGTTCAAGTTTGAAGCGATTTCCTGTCACGAAAACATACTTTGGATGCATTAAAAGCATCTGAATATGAGTTGCAAAAATAGGATTATTCAGTCTTCACACTGCTAGGCGATTTATTTATAACTTTAAGGCGAGGAAAATGGAATGACGTCAAGGGGAAAAAAAAGCCACGCAAAGCTAGCTGACATCGGATATTAAAATAAAACTATAATTTGTACTCCGTGCGACACGGTGGAGACACACCGCAACACTCTGTGGACACACCGTGGTGCACCGTGGACACACCGTGCTACACGGAGCGCTGAAACCGCTACTTCAAAGGTGCCGACTATTTTCAAGGCCCACGCTAAAGCGTGGGTTCTCGGTCCACGGTGCCCCGTGTTTTATGCGGAAAACTCGTGAGCTGTACTGTAGTTATGATGAGCAAGAGTGCCTCTACCAAAACTGTGAATTTTATGGCTCCAGGGTCAGGGATTCTGGTGTTAGGGAGGGGCTCTATTGATTATATAGTGAAAATACATGAATTCTTTGAAAATCTTCTTCTCTGCTCCTGGGTATTAAATAAACTAATTAAGTGCATAGTTATGATGAGCAAGAGTGCCTCTACCAAAATTGTGAATTTTATGGCCCTAGGGTCAGGGGTTCTGGTGTTAGGGAGGGACTCTATTGATTATATAGTGAAAATACATGAATTCTTTGAAAATCTTCTTCTCTGCTCCTGATTATTAAATAAACTAATTATGTACATAGTTATGATGAGCAAGAGTGCCTCTACCAAAATTGTGAATTTTATGGCCCCAGGGTCAGGGGTTCTGGTGTTAGGATGGGGCTCTATTGATTATATATATAGTGACAATACATGAATTCTTTGAAAATCTTCTTCTCTGCTCCCAGGTATTAAATAAACTAACTAAGTACATAGTTATGATGAGCAAGAGTGCCTCTACCAAAATTGTGAATTTTATGGCCCCAGGGTTAGGGGTTCTGGTGTAAGGGCGGGGCTCTATTGATTATATAGTGAAAATACACGAATTCTTTGAAAATCTTCTCCTCTGCTCCTAGGAAATAAATAAACTAAGTATATAGTTATGATGAGCAAGAATGCCTCTTCCATAATTTTGTGAATTTTATAGCCCCAGGGTGGGGGTTCTGGTGTTAGGGCAGGGCTCTATTGATTATATAGTGAAAATACATTAAATCTTTGAAAATTTTCTTCTCTGCTCCAGGGTATTTTTAAAACAGATGAACTACCAATATATTTATGATGGACAAGGGCCCATATCTTCCACAATTGTGAATTTCAAGGCCCCAGGGTCAGGGGTACCATAAAGGGGGGGTCGTACTTATATACTGAAAATGAATAAATGGTTTGAAATCTGCTCCTTGGTATTAATCAAATATTAAGGCCTAAGGGTGTCAGAGGTTCATGTATGGTAGGGGCACTACTGATTATTGCTGAATATTACTGATTAGTTGAAATGCATTTTGTGTTCCCTTACCCTGCGTATGGGTATTAAGTAAACAAACTAAGCAACTGCTAAGTGTATTGTTATGATGATCAATGGTGCTTCTTTCAAAGTTGTGAATGCCATAGCATCTGGCTTAAAACATGAATCAAATTCAATCACTGGAAAGTTGTTGCATAATGCTCAGGTGACCTATAAGGACCATGGGCCTCTTGTTTGGTAAGCAATCATAATGTTGATGTATTATTTGTGATTTAGTGGATCACTTTTTTTCAGATTCAGCCTCAGGAAAGTTTCAAAAGCCAATTGATAACTCTCAGCGGAGTAAAGAATCAGAAACCTTATTCTGTGGAGAATGGCATAAAAGTGTTGGTCATTTGGTGTGTAGTGATGGGACGTCAACTGGTACCGCATTCAGGGTTGGAAGTCGTTATCTGATGACAGCATTTCATGTGATAAGAAAAACTTATGGTTAGTATCAAAACATTTTTTAGTTTTTTTCCCATGAATTATATATCTTTCCATTTTTCAAATGATTACTATAGGATTAAACGTTCTTTTTTCAGAATTTATCGATGTGTAAACTCTGCCTTTTTACTCACAAACTGAATAAAAGTGCAAAGCACTTTTATGTAAAGTTTGTGAGTAAAATGGCAGAATTTACACATCGATAAATTCAAAAAAAAAAAAAAAAAAAAAGAACGTTTAATTCTTATAATTCCAATTACGAATTTTTTAAATTATTAAAATTATTTCCCTTTGAGGCCGCCATACAATCCGTTATTTTGTACGGCGTATGAATACTTTATGCCGCAAAGAAACGTATACAAGATGAATATCGATAAAATCCTACTTAAATTGTCAAAACAATCAATAAATAAACTTATATAAACTCATTGATTGTTGTTCAAGTCAACAAATATCGTAAATACGCGTATTCTCCAGAATAATTTGTGTTTGACCATGGCCTTGTTGACATAAGCAAATAACAACCGACGAGGTCTTCTATTTCCTCTGGTTCGTTCAAAGATTTAGGGAGAATATGGGATCTGTAGGATGTAAACATATGAATTTGATGCTAAAAAGGCAAGAGTCTGAGGTCTGTTTCTTTTCCCTATCACAACCATACCAACTGAGCTGATATGGAACGTCGAGAAAATGACAGCATGATCAGCGATTTTTTAAAATTCACACTCGCGGTCGTGATCCGACAGTGACATAAACATGATATTACCGTCTGTCAGTCCTGTTCATCTCTTTTTCATTCATTCATTCGATCATTCATTCCTTTTTTTATTTCAAGTTTCTTGTAATCATAATTTAACTATAAAACGGACTAGAAGTATCTGTTTTCATTGTTTTACAACAGTCAAGAAAGTAGTTCTGATGATCGAAGAATTCACGATGTGTAAACTTTTTCTTGAATTTGTTTTCGTCCAATCAAAACACAGGGAATCAATAAATAAAATTAAGATTGGAATTATTGCCATACAAAAACACTGTATATTTTTGCACTATTTTTATCTCTTGAAAATATTTCCATCCTCCTATGATTTCATAGGTTTTTGCAAAAACTGTTTTTAGATTAATTTTATTTCATACCCAATAGCACAATATTTTTTGGAAGAATGCTTTGCAATAGGTGTCATGGTAAATATTGTTTAGTAAAAGATTTTTTAAAATGTATATTTTATTTATTTAATCAATCATATAGTCTAAAAATGTTGACAAGGGCAATAACTCCTTCTCAAGTTTCTTCATTCAGGCATTTTTTATATTGTACTCTTAATTTTGAATAATTTCTCTGATATTATATTCACAATTCAAAAATATCTTATAAGTGGCAGTTATTTCGGAACTTTCAGCATCAGAATTATGATATTGAACAAGTTTTTACATACATTTATAATATTGTTTACAAAACATGTACAACATTTTAATGCTGATGTTATACATGTACTTCTGTTTTATTTATGTCTCCAATCTTAAATATTTAACATTGCAACCTATAAATTTTTGTAATAATTGGAAATTTAAACTACATTTGTATATTAAATGAAAATAAATGGAATTTTTGTATGTATTTTGAACCATTAAATTTTTCAGGATAGAAACACCTTTTAAGCAAGTGCAAAAGTAGTCAAAGTTGGTAAGACTAATAAATGGTGTTTTATAATTCTATTTTGTCTAGAAATGTACATCGATAAAATCGTAGAAAACGCCCAGTCTGATCCACATCGCAGCATTAATTATTCAAGGTTATTGCAAAAACTGCAAGTAGGGGAATCCGGGAGAGATATTGAAGAGAAATTAAAAAATGGAGTCCATGAATGGCTGGAAAAGACTAGTTATCAATTACTGCTCACCGACCTACTCAGTGTTTTGGGAGAGACAGGATTTTCATGTGCCAAAGGTAACATTTCACATAAATGACACACATTCTATTACTGCATACAAAATTAATGGATGATCCAAATACCTTATAGAAAAGATAGGATTTTTCTGCACATCATATAGTCATACTTTATCTATCCGAACATTTTGTAAATAATCTCAAGGAGAGAACCTAATTGCTGTTCAGATGTTATGTTGGGAAGAAAGACACATTATTTCCTATGTAGCTTGTAACACGGGCTTTAATTGGTTACAAACCAATTTTGGTAATGATCGTTTATTGTTTTAATAACCTGAACAATTTTTCACTCAAATGAAACTATCACAATTTGTCGGTTGAGGACTGTATTTATTAATCTATATTTGCCACTAAGGGCCATTGAGAAGTGTGGGATCTTTTTCGTGCCATCATCTATCAAATGGAATGCACACTATGTACTGAATATTTCCCATAAGTATACTATCTTCTGACCCAGTAGTTTTTTTCGTTGAAGATTTTGAATTTTCTTATGACTGTTTGTTATCTCCTTATATTTCAATAAAAAATTTGACCACCTTCTGTAACACATGAATATACACTTTACAATGAATCTTTCACTTAATTTTCAACTTTTCTGACAGTGGCTTGCTGAGGTGAAGACAAGGTCGCCAAAAGTCGACAAAAGTTTTCAAGGGATAACAATTTCTCATCCTTATATTACCCTAAAATATGTTACATCTTTTGTTAATATAGTACTGAATGTATTTAATATGTATTTAAATGAAAAAATTACAATAAACCTAATGCACTGAAATCGTTTTCATACTATAATACTATGCTATGTAATGTTACTCGGAGGGCGTGGTTTACAAATTGTATAAATTGTTTTAACATGAAAATATACCAAATATATTTATTCATTTTTATTTGTAAAGAGGGTTTTAATTTCCAAACACATTTTCCATGGAACACAGCGAAATTTTCTTTAATATTAATCTTCTTTCATAGTATACTTCTTTTCACATAGCTAAAGCACATTGCTCACTATTACATTTCCTTATCATTGTTATTTATTTGTAGAGAAGACCATGAAATTCATCGAGGACAACCCTATTTATGTATATTTTGGTCGCACAAGAGAACATTTTAAGTATGATCCGTATCGTTTGAAATATGACATTCCATTCTACAGCAAACATGAAGAAGATGACGTTGCTTTATTAGAAGTTAACTGGACAGATTTACAAAAGCCATTTATTTTGGCCATATCTGGAAAGCGACCAGAAAATGTTACCATTATTGGTCACCCAGCCTCCCATGGCAATGAACAGATAATTGACAGAAACTGTCCCTTGATTTCGGAATGTGATGCCTTTCAAACTCACTGTAAAGCACTCTCATGGTGGAAGAGGAACTATCCTAATTTTGACCATAAAAAAGTTAAAAATGATTATGATTCTATGTTCAGGAGGGGAAAAGTACTGTTCCACTGCTCAGAATCCACAACTCATGGTGCTTCGGGTGGCCCTGGGATCATTGATTTAGACATAACCTCGCCAAAAGTGTATCTAATGCTCCAAGAGGGAATCCCGGGTTTCGTGCATGATACATCTATGAAAAAAATATTGAGGACTTGCCCTAAAGAATGCCTTGTTGAGAGTGGGATCAGCATGTCCAGGGTTTATGACCTTTTAAGCAGTATACCACAATTGAAAGTGTTGCGAGATAACATTTTTCACACTTAAATATGGCTGTGTTTATGGTTGTATTTTATCTACGAAATAACTATTGAAAAATGATAAAAATGTATCGTTATCAGAATCAAGAATGGATAATCTGTGAATATGTAATTATAAATAGGAGAAAGAGTGGCGCTTTACAAAATGAAATAATAACTCAACTTTGGTTATCTGGTCAAAATGCGTTTACTTAAAAATTGCATCACGGCTAACTAAAATAAATGTTGAAGACACTTGGAAAAACTGAAGTAAGTTGTAGAAATGCACAAAAATGACTCGAAATCAATTTATGCCCTGTTGACACGCAGAGTTTAATTCGCAGTAAATAAATACGAAATAAATTAATGCCAATTAAATTGAGATCACGCGACAGCTAATGTGAAGTAAACAAACGCAAATGAAATTGTATTTCTACAAAAAACCCACTGTTCTTTAAGGCTACTATGACGTCAGTTGTAAATCACATCATGTATGCAGAGCCATCCAATTGATATCATGATCATAGTGGCTACTATTGGTTTTGTAGACACTTAGGGAGGTAATACATATTGGGCGAGGCGTTCGCCAAACCTAATATGTATGTTTTCAAAGACCTCCACATATTTCCGTATGACCCCTCCAAGTGTCTACATGATGAATTTATCCTGTTGAAGATTTCTTAATGAAGTTCATTTTACTCAAAAAATAGTTTACATTTTGACATCGATTAATGTTAATATGACGTCAGTAATTAGGTGCTTTGTGTACTCAAATGAAAATAACAATGATCTGTGTAGTATGTCACGTGGAGGGATCATTAGCAATATGAGGTAGGTGGACAGCGTAACATCATTTCATGCAGTATTCTTCTCAATCAGTGAAATTTCACAATTTTTATCAGAGGCAGGATTAAGATATACATTTAGTGATAAACATGCTTTTGCTTGATTTTTGTACCACATATAGCACTGATACCTATTTCTAACCACCAACATGTGCCCTGTGACTTCATTCTGACAAAATTGAATTTGAATTAGCTTCGCTTAACGTTCACAAGGAGCTAATGAGAAGTAATATAATGCGCAGTAAATAAATTCAATTGTACTAATTCGTATTAAGTTCTTCGTGTGAGCAGGGCAATAAGTTTCTGAAAAATCTTTATGAAAGGAACACGTAAGGAATTTCTGTAAATTATGTCAAATGAAATTAAATAAACTCAAAATTTAATGTCCTGCTCGCACGGAGAGTTTAATTCATAGTAATTTATGTAAAGTGAACTAATGCGCTTCAAAGCATTAATAAAATTGCGACAGCTAATGCGAAGTAAGTTGATGCGAATTCAAAATTTATTTCTACATACAGTCTTAGTAAGGCTATTATGACGTCATTTGTAAATCACGTCACTTTTTGCTGAAGATGATCCATTAGACATGGTAAAGTCCATGTACACTTTTAGTGATTAACAGGATTTTTCTTAGTTTTTCAATCAAAAATAGCACAAGAGCTTACAGTGTATAGCTGAAAACCGACATATGGCATTTGACTTTTACGCATTACGCATGCCCATAAATTTAATTCGAATTAGCTTTTGTAATTCAAAGTAATTTAATGTGCAGTAAATCAATAATTAGAATTAAAGTAATTCGCATTGCATTCTTCATGTGAACGTGAACGAATTTAACTCTTCATGTAAACAGGGCAATCCTTTATAGTAAAACAAGTGATGGCATGTTTACATTCACCATGTTCTTGTTATTAGGTAAGTTTATATTTTTGTGTAATTTATGCATTCAAGATACATGGCCTTGAATTTAAAGTATCGATTTACCACCAAACAATTATTATACATAATGAAAACTTGTCTATATGTAAGTATATAACATACAATTATGGTCGTTTTTATATAGTTATGTCCCCACTCCCTTTCAAAGAAAGGAAGGCATATTGCTTGGCTGCTGTCTGTCAGTTTGTCGGTCGGTCCATTTTTTTCCGTTCATTTTCTTCACAACCGTTGCACATACTGAAATGAAATTTGGTATACAAGTATATCAGATGAATATCTAGATTAAGTTCTGTTTTTTTTTACGATCGCTCCATAATTGACAGAGTTATGCCCCTTGGACTTAGAAAAATCTTACATATTGCAGTTTCCATTTTGTTTGGAGAGGTTGAACACATTGACTTTGAATTTAGTATACAGATTAGTCAGATGAATACTTATGTCAAGTTTTGTTTTGGGTTTGATCGCACAATAATCGACAGAGTTATGCCCCTTGGACTTGGAAAAATTCCAATTAATTGCGGTTTCCGTCCATTTTCTTCAGAGAGGTTGCACATATTGAAAAAGAAATTAGTATACAGGTATATCAGTTGAATATCTAGGTCAAGTTGGATTTGCAAAAATTCCAATTATTGCAGTTTCCGTTCATTTTTTTGGCAGAGGTTGTACATGTTGACATGGAATTTAGTATACAGGTATATGAGATGAATATTTAGGTCAAGTTCTTTTTTGGGTATGGTTGCACCATTTTTGACAGAGTTATGTCCCTTGGTCTTAGAAAAATTCCAATTTTTTGCAGTTTACGTTCATTTTCTTCGGAAAGGTTGCACATATTAAAATGGAATCTAGTACACAAATTAGTCAGATGAATACGTATACATTGTATCTAGGTCAAGTTTTGCTTTGGGTATGATCGCATCATTTTTTACATAGTTATGCACATTTGGACTTAGAAAAATTCAATTTGTGGGGAGGGGGGCATAAGTGTTTTAGAAACATGTCTTGTTATCTATAATGTAAATAAAACAACAATTATGTAAATAATTTCATTTATATGTTGAATACTGTTTATTTTCTTTTGTCTAAATGTAAGTAAGTAGATGTTCTATTTTTAGCTCACCTGAGCCGAAGGCTCAAGTGAGCTTTTCTGATCAAAATTTGTCCGTCGTCTGTCGTCGTCGTTGTTGTTGTCGTTGTTGTTGTCATAAACTTTTCACATTTTCATCTTCTTCTCAAGAACCACTGGGCCGATTTCAACCAAACTTAACACAAAGTATCCTTGTGTAAAGGGGATTCAAGTTTGTTGAAATGAAGGGCCAGGCTCTTTTCCAAGGGCAGATAATCATAAATTTGTTAAAAATTAATGGCATTTTTAAAAAATCTTCTTCTCCAGAACCGATGGGCCAGGAAGGATGAAACTCACGTGGAAGCATCCTCAGGTAGTGTTAATTCAAATTGTTCAAATCATGACCCCCGGGGCAAGGGTGGGGCCAAAATGGCCGACCCAAGTTTTACATAGGAATATATAGGAAAAATCTTTAAAAATCTTCTTCTCCAGAACCACTGGGCTAGGAAAGATGAAACTCACGTGGAATCATCCTCAGGTAGTGTAGATTCAAATTTGTTAACATCATGACCCTCGGGGCAAGGGTAGGGCCAAAATGGCCAACCCAAGTTTAACATAGGAATATATAGGAAAAATCTTTAAAAATCTTCTTCTCCAGAACCACTGGGCTAGGAAAGATGAAACTCGTGTGGAATCATCCTCAGGTAGTGTAGATTCACGTTTGTTCAAATCATGACCCCCCGGGGCAAGGGTGGGGCAAAAATGGCCGACCCTAGTTTAACATAGGAATATATAGGTAAAATCTTTAAAAATCTTCTTCTCCAGAACCACTGGGCCAGGAAAAATGAAATTTATGTGGAATCATCCTTAGGTAGTGTTGATTCAATTTTGTTCAAATCATGACCCCCGGAGCAAGAGTGAGGCCATAATGGCAGACCCAAGTTTAACATAGGAATATATTGGAAAAATCTTTAAAAATCTTCTTCTCCAGAACCACAGGGCCAGGAAAGATGAAACTCGTGTGGAATCATCCTCAGGTAGTGTAGATTCAAGTTTGTTCAAATCATGACCCCCGGGGCAAGGGTGGGGCCAAAATAACCAACCCAAGTTTTACATAGGAATATACTGTATAGGAAAAATCTTTAAAAAATCTTCTTCTCCAGAACCACAGGGCTAGGAAAGATGAAACTTATGTGGAATCATCCTCACATAGTGCAGATTCAAGTTTGTTCATATCATGACCCCCGGGGCAAGGGTGGGGCCAAAATCGCTGACCCAAGTTTTACATAAGAATATATAGGAAAATTCTTAAGAAATCTTCTTCTCCAGAACCACTGGGCCAGGAAAGATGAAACTCATGTGGAATCATCCTCAGGTAGTGTTGATTCAAGTTTGTTCAAATCATGACCCCCCGGGCAAGGGTGGGGCCAAAATGGCCGACCCAAGTTTAACAAAGGAATATATAGGAAAAATCTTTAAAAATCTTCTTCTCCAGAACCACTGGGCCAGGAAAGATGAAACTCGTGTGGAATCATCCTCAGGTAGTGTAGATTCAAGTTTGTTCAAATCATGACCCCCGGGACAAGGGTGGGGCCAAAATGGCCGACTCAAGTTTTACATAGGAATATATAGGAAATATCTTTAAAAACCTTCTGAAGATCCACTGGGCCCGGAAAGATGAAACTCATGTGGAATCATCCTCAGGTAGTGTAGATTCAAGTTTGTTCAAATCATGACCCCCGTGGCTAGGGTGGGGCCAAAATGGCCGACCCAAGTTTTACATAGGGATATATAGGGAAACCTTTTAAATCTTTTTTTAAAGTACTTCAAAGCTATGATTAGTGATATTTATATGGAATCATCCTCAGGTAGTGTAGATTCTAGTTTGTTCAAATGATGAACGCCTGGAGGGGGGGGGGGGGGGGGAGTAAATTCAAGTCCGATGTGCTCAGGTGAGTGCTGTGGCCCCTGGACCTCTTGTTTTATTGTTCAAACTCCATGTTGAATGGCACAATGAGCCTCTGTTCGTCAATAACATTTGGTGGCGTATATATTTTGCAAATATTTTTTATCTGTAAATTTAGGGGATCAGTATATTAATATGTATTTGTGCGATTACCTTTTGATCTGATCCTATAACATGTGACGTATATATTTTTTTGTCATTTTAATAAATGACTTACTTCATCTCAACAATGGTGCTGATTTTATTTGATAATATCTCAGCAAAAACAGAGGTCCGGTGAGATTGTGCAGCATGAGGAAACATAAATCTTTATTTTGTTCCTTCGTATCAAAGAGATAAAACTATTGTCAGTGAGTTTACATAAATTTACATACTCAATGTTTCATAGTTTTCATGCTATCTTTTGTCGTCGCCTGTCGTGCGTCGTGAGTTAACATTTAAAGATTTTCAGCTTCTTCTCTAAAAGCACTCAACCGATTTCAACCAATTTTAGCATATAGCATTAATGGGTAAAGGGGAGTTATAATTAAGAATTTTATGACTCCTGTCCTACTCACCTCCCACCCCCGGGACCTAAAGGATGGGGCGAAAACCACTTAAATTAATGATATCTTTCAAAAAAATTCTTTATTCTTAGACTTTATGTCTAGGAATAAAGAATTGTTTTAAAAGATCCATCACATGTTAGGGGATCATCCAAACTGTTGGCATGATCGTAATCAGCGTTGAGCCCTCTGGTGTTAGGGCGAGGCTCTAATGATTATATTGTGAAAATGCATGACTATTTTGAAAATTTTCTCCTCTGCTCCTGGGTATTTAACCAATAAACTATGTACATTGTCTTTATGAGAAAGGTTGTTTTTTTCCAAAATTGTGATTTTCATGGCCCCTGTTTCAGGGGTTCTGGTGTTAGAGCAGGGCTCCGTTAATTATATAGATATAAAACATTAAATCTTTGAAAATCTTCTCCTCTGCTTCTTGGTATTAAATCAATAAACTCATTGCATTGGTATGATGAAGAAGGGTTCCTCTTCCAATATCGCAAATTTTTTAAGGTCCCTGGGTCAGGGTTTTTGTGATATGGCGGGGCTCTATTAGTATTTAGTGAAAATGCTTTATTTCTTTGAAAAAATACCTTTTTTGATACTGGTGTGTTATCCTGATTATCTAGGCTCATACATATATAGTTATGATGAGCAAACTTGAATAAGGGTGATTCTTCCAAAAATGTGAATTTCAAGGCCTTTGGTCATGGGTACGGAGGGTCTAATGATTATATAATGAAAATGAATTAATACTTTGAAATCTGTGTTTTGTTAGTATTAATCGAACATTTATGATGATCAAGGGTGCCTTTACCAAAATTGTGAAATGTGTGGCCATAAGGTCAGGGATTCCTGTGGGATGGGACACCTACTGATTAAGTTATAGTGGAAATGCATATTTTCTTTGTTTCTCTGCTCTATCTCTGGGTATTATTTAATCATCCTATGTGATAGGTTATTGTATTGGTGTGTGAATATGTGTCAGATCATGATAATACGTAGATACAATTAAAATAATTAAAATTGAGTATTATAAAAAAAAGGAATGTAAACAAAACACGATCCGATGTTACGATTGCTGTGAGAACCGGATGTAAACAGAAAATGATGAATCGGTTGCTGATTCAAAAGTAAATTTTCTTATTAAAAAGGAGAAAATCAACAAAATAAAGCCTGTCCAAATCTTAGTATTATATAAGTATTAGAATAATATGAAATAACGTAAAAGATCTTGTCATGTTAAATATTTTATTACATTTGTTATTCAAAAACTAGATCCACCCCTTAGGTTCCCCCCTTACCTATGCATACTTACAAATACCTGAGGGCATTTATCAGGTGTTCTGGAAGTCGACATTGTTATTTTTGGTTTATTGGTCATGGATTTGAAAGGTAGAAATTATTTTTTTTTGGAATAGGTCAGAATTTTTCCAGCTTAAGACTGACTATTCTTTTTTCAATAGTTGATCAGACCATAGATTTCCTTCTCTGATAAGTTACTACATGTGATATTAATTTCATATTTAAATTGTTTATCCTATAGTATGCAAAAGTTGCACTTACTAAAGTGAATGAATGAATTTGAGAGAAAATTTTTAACATGTATATAAATTATTAAACATGTTAAATACAAGATCAAAATGAAATATTTAACAGAAGTGAAATGATGTTAATCAAATTATATGATGTTATGATCATCAAATATATAACATCGTTGATGATCAATTAAAGTGAACAATTGTTTTATTTTCATAGAGATCGTATTTTCAAATACCATCGTATTAGATTACAGATAACCATCCATATAAACAGTTATGCATGTATATTATGCAATTCGAGAGAAAGCCTTTTCCCAAAGATGGTAAGATAAAAATTTATCTTTTTTTATATATCTCCAGACAAAACAATCCTTAAACTTTTTACTTTCAGTCTTGTTGGTGACTATTTTGAGAGAAATTTTTTAAGATTTATATATTCGAGAGTTATCATCCGTTGGTGATGATGTGTAAAAAATAACGATGATGCTCTAATTATTGTCTCCGAGTAAAGTATTGAACATAAAATTTGTATATTTGCATTCTTTTTATTGTTGCAGAACTGTTTACTCTTACGATATTGCGGATTTGAGACCAAATTACGGAAATCCGTTCGTTTGGTTTTCGTTGTGATTCGTCTCATTTTGATGCAAACTTCATACAGTGTCAATTCTCCTTGACTACTTTACCTAAGACTAATGGAGTTCTAGCATAACGTCATATAGAGCTTGCAATCGCATCATCTCGAATCTTTCCGTCAGAGGTCGGAAAAACAACCTCGAATGTATTAACATCACCGGATGTTAAAAATTTAGACATTTCCTGTTTATTCAAATATAGGATAGACGGAGTTAGAAGTCCCTTCTATGGTATATTTTAGGTACTATCATTACATTGAATAAAGTTTAACTCCATATTTCTCAGGCAAAAGGTCTCCATGCATTTATTTCCAAGATCTTGAAAAAAGAGTGTTGTCATGGCGGCTACCATATACATTCAAGGTCGTTTTTCCGCTAGTCGGAAAGGCCCTAGAAGTTGCGATTGATTGAGCTTGTTGTCTGAAGCTTTAACTATTTTTAATCGCAAAAAGAGAATACCTTATCCGACTATTGTTCTTGGGGAAATATTATTTATTTCGATTGGAATCGGTTTAATTTTGATCGGGATTAGCCCAAATAATAATAAAGATATTATTTATCTAAAATTTAGCTATTTCTTTCCAATTTTTTTTAAAATGAGATAAACAAACATGTTCTTCAAATTTTCACTTGTTTAAGAAAGATTTTAACCAAAATTTAAATAAAAATGGCAATTTTTTTTCTTTATTTTTATAAATATTTTTTTAAAAATTCAATTTATTTACTGCTTTTTTAAAACATATTTTATAAGGTATTTATGTGATGTATTCATTTTCAGGAATTTTTTTTACAAGAAAGCATCTAATTAGGATGTAAATAATTTATTATATTTTCTTTGAAAAAAATTCAAAAAAAAAATCTTATAAAACAATTAAGAGCAGCTAATGTCGGCCTTTCAGTGCTGAAACCATTGTTTTAAAAGGTTGACTCTAAGATCTATAAAATAAAAAGCTGGTGTGACATTCCTCCTTCATAAGATTTTTGATATTTGTTTTAAACTTACGTCTGTTCTGTACGGGTTTAATATTGCATCATTCTAACTACCCTACCCTACCCTGCATTATGCTTTGCTCATTGAGAATTTCATATAGAGGCTACCGTAATCTGTTTTTAATTAATAATTTGTGTGAAAATAAACACAACTTACCCAGCTGCCACTAGCTTTCATAAACTTGCCTTGAAGGAGTTGGCCAGACATTTTTTTGTTTACAACTAGGCGATCCATATTAATCGCTCATATTCGGAATTTTTCATATACGTAAGACAAAATCAGCCTTTTAAAAAAATACTGAGATATTGAATACTAAATTTCTTTACATTTCTATTAGCTTTTTAGCTCACCTGAGCCAAGGGTCAAGTGAGCTTTTCTGATTAAAATTTGTCCGTCGTCGTTGTCGTTGTCGTAAACTTTTCACATTTTCATCTTCTTCTCAAGATCCGCTAAGCCAATTTCAATTTTTTCAAATGAAGGGCCACACCCTTTTCCAAGGGGAGATAATTATGAATTAGAGAAAGATTATTGGCATTTTTTGAAAATCTTCTTCTCAAGAACCACTGGGCCGGGAAAGATGAAACTTATATGGAATCATCCTCAGGTAGTGTAGATTCAAGTTTGTTCAAATCATGACCCCCGGGGGTAGGGTGGGGCCAAAATGGCCGATCAAAGTTTTACATAGGAATATATAGGAAAAATCTTTAAAAATCTTCTTTTCCTGAAGCACTGGGCCAGGAAAGATGATATTCATGTGGAATCATCCTCAGGTAGTGTAGATTCAAGTTTGTTCAAATCATAACCGCCAGGGGTAGGGTGGGACCAAAATGGTCAATCAACGTTTTACATAGGAATGTAACGGAAAAATCTTTAAAAATCTTCTTCTTCAAAACCACAGGGCCAGGAAAGATGAAATTTATGTGAAATCATCCTCAGTTTTTGTAGATTCAAATTTGTTTAAATCATGTCCCCCAGGGGTAGGTTTGGGCCAAAATGGCAGACTGGACCAGTCTAGAACTATATAATCTAACGATGCCTGATATGAAGACTGTAAAATCACAGATTTTCGAGAGGTCAACTTTTCGTGGTTTAGGGGAAATATATTCGTGGGGATTTGATTTCGTGGTTGAAGAATTGATCGGTGGTTATATATATGATGAAAAAAAGCATTTTGTGGTAGACATTTCGTGACTCGCTTCATAATATGAAAACCTTGAAAAATAACCCCACCACCACCACTACCACCGACAAAATATTTGTGATTTCACAGTATTCGTTATGTAGTTTTCGATTCTACATGTATTAAAGCATAACTTCAACGGCTCGTTTTTGGCCACAGAATAGAGCAAATCAAAACATGTAAACAGAAAAAATCAGAAATCTAAAAATAGAGAAATCTAAGTTTAAAAAAGAGAACTTTTAATTGAAAGAATCATTGATTTATTTCAAAACGTTGTTAATTTTTTGGATAATCACGATGTAAAATCTCTTCAAAATAAAAAAAATGACTGGCATTGTTTCACATGAGCTTTAAAAATATGAGAGTATTTGTCCTAAAAGTCTATCCAAACAACACAAATTATGAGTAGAGCAAACCAGAACCTCAAAAAAAACAGATTTGATCGGGCACTTTAGAGGAGTGATCATCCCTATGATGACCGATTTCACATACTGTATGCTTTTTCTCTTGATCAGGTAAACAAAATTCATGGCCTGAAAAATTGTAGGAAAAATAATTATCAGTTAACGTAGGACTCAAATTATAGACTCCAATAAAATAAAGCTCCAAAGGATTTATCTTTATTTGCGGAAATATCTAAAGTGTTACATTTATTTTGTAGAAACATTATCTGTATTGGTTAAAAGATTAATACTCTAAAACCTGTTCAAAGATTCAAGTTTAAAATTTTTAAATTAAACCCATCAAAGTCATAAATAAAATCAGAATAATTTTTATTTAAATTCATATGAATTAATATCCAACAGAGACAAAACATCATTTTCATGAGAGGATCCGGATGGATTTCTTCTATAATCGGAGAATAAAACGAAAATTCAGGAGTGAAAAATCTCATTAAGGAAAGGACTTTAATAATAATTTTTATTCAATCTAATATAATGTGATATTTACGCAAGTGCTAAGGAAAGATTAAGAAAGTGTCAAACAAGGAGAACAAAAGAAGTTCGTTTTTTTTCCAGATGATTTTACGCAAAAAACCCACACGTTTCTAGTCAAGGATAAAGAAATGTATCAGGTGAATAAAAAATTTAAAAAGTTAAATTTCTAATATAATTTTTATCCAACTTGAATGTATTTTCCTTTGCTAAAGAAGACTTGACAACATAAATGGTCACAGGCGGGTAAACAGAGTTTGTATTTAAAAAATCCTATTTTGTTCCTTATCCCTTTCTGTTTCTGTGAGGGTGTGACCCTGATGAACGTACATAAAGCAAAAGAACAACTTTCACATTTAAACAATATTTAATTACAAAATTTAAGAACAAAATAATAAGAAATTTTAAGACAGAAATTAACCACAAAATGCACAAATAAAATAAATCGTAAGAACATCTTTGTCTAGTTTGCCCTGGTCAACGTCAGTAAATGCGCAAGTCCCTTAAGGATAGATTCGTTATGTTTGCCCTGGTCTTTGAGTAAGTACAGAAATACTTTTTGAATGAATTTGTCGAGTTTTTTTTTTTAAAATAAGACTGCATGGACAGATATTCATTATACAAGGGGTGCATGGCACACTTGATATTTCCTCTCAGGTTAAAGAGTCAATAGTCCGACGCCAAGCTCGACACTTTGAAATCTTCCAATAAAACTAAATATTATACAATTATGGACTCTTTTGGTGTTGAATATGGTTTGTTATTCACCAGAAAAATATTCACATTGACCGAGGCGAAGCCAAGGTCAATATGGATATTTTTCAGGTGAATAACAAACCATATTCAACACCAAAAGAGTCCATAATTGTTTTATTATATAGTCGGGATTTGAATAAATAGGACATTGATTGCTGTATGACGACACCATTTTCATTTGCGATCTTCCATTGTTGAAAATAAAAAAAAACCTCCAGATTATAATTACTGTTTGTAACATGTGTAACGTCCGTGTTTTCCTTTCCGAGTTTCGCAATGTGTAAGACGTCCAGATATTAACAAATAATCCTGAAATAGGTTTGAATAATTGTTTTCCAGCTCAGATACGTAGCTCACAGCGGCCGTTGCAACCATTGCATGTTTACAACCTTGTTCGAAATTTTGATTGTGAAATCACAATGTCGTTGCTCGTGCATTGACCCTCCGGTGAATACGGCCTAAAATCTGGCGAATATGTAGTGTTATGAACTGTTTGCGTTTGTATAGATTATATAGGGACTATAAATAAACTATATAATAATCATTATTATTTCCAATTCTAGCATGATTATTGCCGAGATCAAGTGAATGCCGCGGACATTATTCTCCAATAAATCACGAACGTCATCAAAAATTATCAGATCAGAAACACGTTTAAAACCTGTGCAGTTGAAATGTACATTTGACTGTAGAAAGAAATACTTATTTAAACCATATCGATGTGCCGTCTTTTGCAATTTTAACACTGTAAATTGCACAAAGTAGTTGATGAATGTAGGTTTCTAAAGTCAAGCGTGACTGTTTCACAAACCTCACTACGCCATATTTAAACTCCGAGATTTAAGTGATTCAGTGGTAAAACAGGAAACTGAATATGTTATTGTATATTCAAACAGAATAATCTATATAAGCTACAAACAGATTTATAAAAATAAATACAAGGCTAATTTTAATGTAAACCCCCCCCCCCAAAAAAAAAAAAACAAATCGTCTGCATTCTATTCAAAGGTAAACGAACAAATTTACACTCTGGTTCAAAATGGAACATGTTGACCTAATTCGTTTCTCTATAGAGAAACTAAAAGTTGTATGTTAGAGCTGCTAGTACATGGACGCTTCGGCTTTCATCTTTCAAACAACATTTCTCGACCTCGGAGGTTATTCTGCAACATTTACGAAAACGCGAACTTTATATCTTAATTTACAATATGCATAATATTCATAGTTATCGAACTTTCACAATGTTCTGTTTATATATTGACTTTAAATCAGATAATGAAATGTTCCACCTGGGTCACCGCCAGGTTTTACAGATGTGTCGTATGGTTCGCCATAGTTCACTCACTAGAAATGGCTTCTCCCAAATAAAGTAATGTCAGTACCCGGCAGCTGGCGTATCATCGATAGGTTGCAACATTCTGCAGAGAGTCTTTACAGGCATAGCAATAATGCACAAGACCCTGGTTGTTTTCTATGGACAGTCCCCTTTTTAACATTAGAAGAACGCGTCTATCGGCTGACTTTTTACTACCCAGAGCACGCTTTAACCTTACTATTTAACGTAAAACGAAGTCTCCGCACCGGATGCTATGTTACCCTTAGAACCAAAGGTAACCAGGGTCTCCCCACAGGATTATCAGACAAATTACCGGAAGGGTGAATCAAGATAAATTATTTATAATGTAATGAGGAATTTCAGTTTGTACCGTTTTCTTGAAAAACAGCTCAAACTCAATGTTATCAAATGGTTGAAAATATGCACTTATTGTCCACGCGTTGTGGTAACCATACATGACATACATGAGGAAGGTAAACCTGTAAACAATGTCAGGGAGACACAAAGTTCTACTGTAACACGTTTAAACACGACATGTGTGAAGAGTGTAAAGAGATACATATTATTGATCTAGATACCAGAAACCATGATGTTTTGATTGACCACAAGAAATATAAATTTATTTCAAGACAGGAGGTATGATTGATTGATTGATTGTATATTGTTTAACGTCCCTCTCGAGAATTTTTAACTCATATGGAGGCGCCACCACTTGCCGGTGGAGGGCTACAAATGTTGTCCTATGCTCGGCACTCAGGGCCTTTGGGCAGTGAGGGATTTTTTTCGTGCCAACACCTACTGCGACACGGGGCCTCGGTTTATACGGTCTCATCCGAAGGACCGGTCTCCACGTCCCCAGGAAGCATGTGTGAGGCACCCCGACATAATCTATCATATTTACTGTCTGCATCCGATGCATAGAACACAGAAGGCACGAAATATATCATCATAAATTATGAAACAAACCAACAACATAACAGAGAAATGATTCACAGAATAAGATATGAGACTCTCTTTAACACTTGTGTCCTCTTGACAGAAATAAAATTGATGTAACGACATGTCACAAGGAAATTTCAAACAATCAATTAATCGGAGATATCGGCAAATTCAGCACCACTTGGGATCTGTACTGTTACGCTGTCACACATCCTTATTAGCGTGTATTGCACCAGCACAATAAAGATAATTGAAAAGGACGGTCACACCCTGTCTTTGATACAAATAGACAAACTAGAAATAGACATACCAAAGGAACTTGATTATGATGAGACGCATCGCCTTCATGGATTAATGACAAAATGTGTGTATACAGACAAATAGAGAGGCAAAACTATATGCCAGTTAAGGGAGACATGTAGATTTAAATATCGAGATAAAGAACAGTATTAAAGATCAAAATCCATTTAAACAAAATATCAGAATGGGATCAGGTGCCACGGAGGAGTGAATGTCCCCTGCCGACTCGTTATTCCCCCATTTGCTCCTTTTCATGATCTAAAAATAACCGTAAATCTGTCGATAATTCAGCGAGTAAATTATAGCCTAACAATTATGAAACAAGTCAATCAGAATTTGTCTTAACAATTTGCTGAATTTGCTGAAGGCCTTTGTATCGACCGTAAAAATCGATGACTTCTAAGGAGACTGTTGATATTTTTGTTTCTTCATCTGAATTGTCAAAAGGATGGCTCAGTTTAGTAATTGTTCCTACGTACATGTAGCGATATTCTTGCGTATAGAATCAACTTGGAGACGAAAACCTCATATGCAGATGATGAAGGTATCGCGTCAATATATGAATTGGAGAAAACTAGTGTTAATTCTTTAATGTCGATGTATCTAAATGTCGACTTGGAGTTTAAAATAAGTGTTTTTATAGAATGATTGATTGATTGTCTTGTATTTGTTTCAAATATCTCTCGAGAATTATTTATTCGTAAGGAGACGCCACCACTTGCCAGCTGAGATTTTTTTCTAGAAAAAGAAGAAATATACTAAGTAATGCATACGTACTTTCAATATTTCTTTAGCATGCACACTAGACAAGAATTGCAAACGCATCACATAAGAAAATGAATATTTTACTTTTAAAATCTGTTTATAATGTATTTGATATATAAAAATGTTACTTTAATAAAAAAGAATAAGGCATATTATTGTCAAACCTTACAAATAATTACAATGTTCACTAAAGTGTGACCAACTTTTAGAAAAAAAATTAAAATTTTTTCTATTCCAATTTCGAAGAAAATAGCATTTTTCTTCGTATTTGTGTTTTTTACATTCAAACGTATTTAAAACCCAGAAGAAATACACCGTATGCGGATTTGACGCTAGTAGAGCGTGCTTAAGGAGACAGTATGGCGTCTGCAGGGGGTTATTTAAAGAAATCTGTAAAAAATAAAAACAATAAAAAGCTAATGAATTCCACCCATGACAAATGGGAATGTCAGTACTTCTCTCACTTAATTAATAGTGTTAATTTTGTCTGCTTAGGTCAATTCAAATACAAGTGCAGCTCAAAATTACGCGGACTTGTTACACAGAAAAAATATTTGACGATATAATCGGGCAAAATGGCATACAAAATATAAAAAAATCTTCACTTATATGGTCTTCAAAATTTCATATCTAAATGTCGTAAATTGGTATCAATTTTGAGTTTTTTTTTCAAGACATGTCATTAAGTCACGGAGCAGCAAAATCTTCGACGTCACAGGCATTATAAAAAAAAATATGTGATTGAGCTTTCATTTTTTCAACATTTCCCTATGAGTACCTGTACAGTTTGAGTTATCTTATCTACTCAACATCCAAAAACTATTTATTGTCAAGCTTAAAATCTATTAAATAAGTATAAAGATTCATTTTTTGTTTAAAACCAAAAACTGCAGATATAGTGTGATATTAATGACCTTCAATCACGTTCTTTACAGTTCGGATAAAGTTTTCGTCGATAATCTTCTTTCCGTCCTCCCGTATAGCCTTTTTACAGAGGTTTAAAGGTCTAAAATTTCAATTTGCTATTTGTGGATGAATGTCACTAATACCCTAGTTTACTATATGTTTTATTATGCATATTTTGGATCTATGTTGGCGATATCGTATTACACATAATTATACAAATTGTGGTCCGCCGTCAATTCAGGAGACGTCATTTTCACAGTCGTTTTCCCGGGATTCGCATCAGAGAAAAATCACTATATTTCTGTTAGTACTTCTAATATCACGTCAGAAATCTAAATACATAATAATAGAACAATTTAAAGATACATTTGAGAAAATTGTCGAAAAATATCGCAATTTATAGAAAATAAATGAGATAAATTTTGGATCATTCCGCATGCTTTTGCTTCAAAGTTGTTGTTGTGCTACGTACCTCTCGATCAGCGATATCAACATACCGATGTTTTTAGTAGAATTTTTTTAAAGTACAGAAATTTTGACCAAACTTTAAGATACATATTTGTGTGAAATTTCATAACTATATGACGTCTGTAAGAGTAAATGATAGCACAGTCCGCGTAATTTTGGAACGCCCCTCGTGTCATCAACAAAGTTTGATGTGAAAGTTGATATTTTGGAAATTACTAGTGTTCGTGTGCTTCAATAATACCTATCTCAATTATAAATGCTAGTTTCGTGGACAATGAGGTTCACGCAGTAAATATATAAGCAAGGTTAAACCGGCCAAACGACACGCTTCGCATGCACGAGAATGCTGGAGAGTTCGCACCTTAGGTAACTTTCCCGTAGAATAATTCGCCCTTTTCGAATTAGAATATGCCATTCATTGGCAAATTGCGCTTTTAAATCCGCATATTGTATTCAATAGTCATTGGCAGTTCCGATTTTCCCTCTTATACATATACTTTTATATACAAACTAATTTTGATTCTATGGTACAACATTTTATAAAGAAGGAAGAACGTGCATTATATAGATACATTTACATGTAACTTAACAACTTGAATGAAAAACGTCATTCAACAACTACATGCAGGTCTAGCTTTTAAAAGATAGAACAGGTTTCACCGGCATTAGTTTTGTGCATCAAGGTTCACAAAATATTTTTTTTTAATTTTTGCAATCCAAATACCGTTTGATAGAGGTCTAAAGCAACGGCTTTTAATGTGTGTGTGGGGGGAGGGGAGGGGTTCCAACAAAAAAAAATCTGCGGGTTACAGTGCTATGATACACGTGGACCATCAGATCTCTAATTTTACCCTGATAGATTTCTTCCGCATAAATACAGAACATGTCTCAAGTCCCAGTCATTTTGGGTTACATGCACCAAAATAGCCCGATTTTTGTAACTGACAAAACTAAAAAAACGACCAAAAACAAGAGTGAAAGCTTGTGATTGTGATTGTGACCTCATAATAGAGGGACGCGACGCGACGCAAAATCTCAACACTCCGTGAAATATTATATCTAACAAAACTCAACAAAAGAAGACGTAATCATCAAACAAAAAACATTAAAATTATGGAATAACTATCTTCTAATTTGGTCACAAACATCTGTTTTACCGGTGTAAAGACGAATAATGACCCCCGTCGAATAATGACCGGGGGTCATTTTTCAACGACAAAAAATGACCCCCTACCCGTAGAAAAAAAAATCATTTTTTGTATAAAAAGGGGTCATTATTTTATCTGTTAGTCCTATAAAAAATTGACCCCCATTGAAAAATGACCCTCTTTAAAGTGAAAAGAGATTCTTTAATTGTCAACTAAATAAAATTTCTTTTTAATATTTCTCCTTATAGTGTTTGCTTAAAAAGAATGATATTCCACTTGTTTTTAGAAATCAAACCATGGAACAACCAGGTTCCAATACTCTTTAATAGAAAAATTGATTTTTCCTTCATTTCAACTTTTAACTTGTATAAGTTTGGCAATCCTATTTAAAAATGAAAGAGGAGGAAATTTTTAGCCCCCCTCCCCCCTCCAAAAAAAATTACGTTTAATCAAAACAAACAAAAACTAAATGAAAAGCAAAAATATAAGTAAAACTCTATACCTTTCAATAATAAGGAAAGAGGCTTTAGATAAAATATTGAAATGAAGTTAAGCCTTCACACAAGTACAATCATATCATGATTTACTTCGCCATAATTAAAGCATACTTTAAATGTTGGTGGGGGTATACTTGAAAGTATTTTGGCAGAGTAACAGTGAAAATTAGTAGAATAGTAGATTTTTTAAAGTTTATTTTTAGTCCCTCCTTATAGAAAAATAAAGGTACGTTAGTTTTTTTTGTTGTTGTTGTTGCTTTTGTTGATAATCAACTTCCTCCTAAATGAGTAAGGGGATGGGGTGGGTATAACACCTAAAAATATCCTCTGTAAAGCTATGGGCTAGTGTTAAATACACATTCTAATGCAAAAACTATATACGTAGACATAACCTTTTGATTTAGCACACAGTATTCATTATATTTCTTATTTCTTGTTTTATTCCCCAATTTTACCCAGTTCTGAGTATATTTATCAGAATATTTAAGTATGAAAATCAAAACAAACATTTTCATGTTTGTAACGTCTTCTTTATATTGTATCATAATATGAAAAGTTAATTGAAGACCATTTCTTTTTATGTCCCTGTAATCGAAGATTCCAATTGATACCAATTACCATGCCACAGATACCCAACATGAACTTGGGATTAATTAAGATTCTCCCCGGTTTTAAGGTGTTAATTAATAGCCACAGGCAAGAATGTGTGAAGTCACAACGCCAGGTGTGTTCAGTAGACCGAAAAATTCACTGTACTTCACGATAAGCCAGATAAAATAGGGCTTGGGACTTTGAATATGCTTCGACATAAGCGGGGTATTCGAGATTACCGTGTTCGAGATATCAGGTGTTTTTAAAATCATATATATATATATATATATATATATATATAGAGAGAGAGAGAGAGAGAGAGAGAGAGAGAGAGAGAGAGAGAGAGAAAACGGCCGGGACCGGAGACCGACTTTGACATAAGCGGGGTATTTGAGATATCCCATGTTCGAGATATTGATATTTACTTGTATATAGTTTTATCGTGTCCGTCTGTATGTCTGTCTGTCTATCTGGCGGTCTGTTTCTCCGTGTAACTATGTCTTTCATATTCAATATGTGTACATTCCTTGTGACAATACCTTACTTTGGTTACCATAAAATTTGACCTTTTAACCTTTACCTTGGAGTTTGTCCCATTTTACACAAAAAATGTTTAATTAATTTGCTTTGGCTATAACTTTTAAACTGTAGATACTAGTACTCTCATACTTCACAAATGTTGTCCTTATTACATTAAACCTTTCATAAGAAATCATCAACTTTGACCCTGTGACCTTTGAGTTTGACCATCCTTTCAAACACTTATCCTTAGCCATTAATTTTGAACAAGTGGTGCTAGGGCTTTTCTATTTTGCAATTGTATTTCTTGTGAGAAAACCCTACTTTGGGTACCATCATATTTAGTTTGCCTTTAAGAAAAGTTTAATCTTCGCTATGTTGCCATAAGGGGGCATAGCTGTTTTACAAATACATCATTTATATAAGAGGAGTTGCGGATAACAGATGGATACCCCAAAGCCTAACAGACGGACAGACATCCCAATCACTATATACCCTCCCGCTTTTCAAGCGGAGAATAAAATGATATATGATACTTCTGATCTTTTCTGTCAGTACGATGATTCCCACCATCGAAAAACAATGTTTACCTAACCCTTTAGGCTCGATAAATCTTTACTCATTTAGATTCTGAATCATCGCATTGACGTTAAAATATAGCTATAATCGTATGTTATGAGATCAATAGATCATCAATTTATTCCAAATAAGCTCAGGTGAGCATTTTGGCCAAAAAGCTTCTTTATCTAATTTTTTTTGCCCCCTAAAATTTTCAGCTTTAATCAACAGGGAGTCATTTTTTACGGGGGTCATTTTTCTTCACGTGGGTTCTGCAAATTTTTAGGGTGGTGACACTTTTTCTACGGGCAAAAGGGTCACTTTTCTACGTCGAATAATGACCGGGGGTCATTCGATGGGGGTCATTATTCGTCTTTACATCGGCTTTCCTTACGCGCTGCCGGTAAATTCAGTTTGCAACCATTACCTCGGCATTAACGGTTGCAAATACCAAATTTAAAGATAGTAATTCCATAACAGAGAAGGTGAAAAAAAAATTCAGAATATGTTATCTTGGTGTTAAACGTGTAATATAACCTTTAAAAATATATACCAAGCCAGGTGAATTATTTAAGGAAAACGAGTTGGTAAAAGTCAGCCGATGTGATAATAATTATTTTTTGTCATTTTGTTTTTCCTCATAATATTCACATGGATGGGTATATTTTTCTAAATTTTATATTACACTTTTAGTTCCAAGATACATGTAACATATTCTGAAATAAGTTTTCACCTGTAAACCTCTACTTGGTGTAATTTGTCTATATTTGTTTTTACATTGAAATATTCCTCTTTCATGTACTAGTATTTTCCAGGTCTATTTCGTTTTCCAGTTTTGAGGAGAAAAAATACAAATTAAGAATTATCCACTTATTTAACCTTGTGACATGAAATTAAGTCTCCTACAAAGAAAAAAAAAATGTCTGTATCATCTGTCCTTAATTGGTTTCAATGAAGATCGATTAATTTGAAATATCAATTGTCTTAAGATAAATTGTATAGAATACGGTAGAGAAATCAAACGTTCATAGAAATACCACTACCAATCGAAAGTGAAGACATATTTGAAATAACCGAAGACTAAAAAATTGCATAGTAAATTTAGTGTAAACTCAGTATTTTAGAAATAACTATCTAATTTGTTGCGTATGCCGGGTATCCACGACAGTTAGAGAGGTTGGATAGTTTATGCATTTAGTAGTAATATCGGGAAATTAACATACTTAAATTTCAAAGTTATCACGGAGGAAACATTTGGAAATACACGACTCGCCATCACGACAACGCCCATTCCCAATTTTATTCTCTTTTGCAACTCTAAAGTTGCGTTCTCTTCTTTCATTAATTAAATTGCCTCCCAAAAACAAGACCAAAACCTATAAATCATTCATAACATAAGAATAGAGACTCTTTATAATAATTGTTATCTCCTGGCAGGAGTCAGATCTGATATACAATCCTGTTAGACAGAAATCCACAACATTCGATAAGATATTTCAAGAAAATGTCAGAGACTTAAGGACCACATTGTCACTGTGATAGGTGATGTTAAAATCAGATGTACGAGTTCTTCGATGCATAAATTACAACAACAGAAAAGTAAAATAAACAGACACCTTGCCAGCACAGAGAACTATGAACACAGATTAGATCAGTCAGCAAACAGACCCATCAGATTTCGTTTTGTCCCCCAGATAAAGGACACCCCTCATCTTACACAACACACCCTGTCTCGCTCTCTGGCCGGGGAAATCAACATTGAAATGTTATCAAACTGTATGAAACCCGAATCATCGAGAGAGGATAAAGGTAAAGTTAAACAGAATTTTGTTTTAAAACTAATGCGTACACCTGTATTGCATAGATCTTTCAGGTGAAAGTGATGTAGTTCACGTTTTCTGTATGTCATCAGATCAGGCGTGGGTTCTGTGATATGTACAAATACCTTATCTTGACAAAAACAGATGGTAACATACTACGTCATCTGACCGACAAAAAAATACGGTACCACGGAGTGCTCACAGTTACCATTACCAGTGATTTTATTCATACAGAAGAAATAAAACATTAGCCAAATCTCTAAAGATAATAGAACAAAGTCTACACTGATAAGATACCTGGTATATAAAGACAATACAGGTCAAAAATAGTTATCCCATTTACATTACAGAGAACCGTAATGGAGATGTTAAAGTTTCTGACTTGGACCTTAATGCTGTATTGGTAACAGAGAGTGTGGGAAACCATCGCTTCTCCTACAGACGTTGTCCACCAGGATTAAGTCTAGAACAACTAAGAATCTGTACAGACTCTTTGTCTCACATTCTGGTCAGCAATTATAATATCAAATCGATACAGATGATTGGCAAAGATGGACACTATTTATCACGGATAGAGACACCACAAACAGAGATACACAAGCCTCAGGGCCTGTGGTATGATGACAAAAATAATCTCTGGGTTGGATCAGGAAGCACCATCACAGTTAATGTATGCAGATACATCAAAAAGGCAGGACAATGTTACTGGTAATGGTAATAAGCTTATTAGCCATCATGAACATGAACACATACCCCCCACCTCCCCGACACGTATAATAATTTATTTAAAATTTCAGTATTTCAACATTTTGAATAATTGAAATTTTTTTAACTTTGGGAGTTGTTCTTTATATTCAATCTCAAAAAGACAAGATTTGAGGTAGGGGAATGGTTTGGGTCCTTATAGAATATTCAGACACCTTCAAATACTTTTCAAAGGCTGCAAACGTGACTTGTGGTATCAGAAAGAGATTAGTGGTCTGTTTTACTTACGATATCACATTGTAATAGAATATATTTCAATTAAAATCGGTATTATTATTTTGAAATACATTTGTTTAGAATAGATCAATATATGTTATGTATAACAGATGCATTATTTTAGAATTGATGAATAGATGTTATGCAAAAAAAACACATATTCTTGTATTAATTCCCAGAAAATAAGGGTAACATGGATTCGCGGCAGTTTGGGATGTCTTTACGTCTCCTACTAAATATTCTGCTCATTCTCGGACGTCCCCCAATTTTTATCGAAGACTGAATATTTGATCCGTACAAATCAACCACCTTTGTTTTGCATGTGACTCTGTTATCTACAATTACACCCGAAACACCAGAGTTCACGCTCGGTAGGGGGATTCCAAACACGGAATCTGAATAAGTGGTGCTCAAGTTTAATTCAAAAGTAATTTATATTGAAAACAACCACTAATGTAAATCAGCAGTAAAGACTTCATCATATTTTCAGCAAACTTTACGCTGTGACCTTGAAACTTTCAAATAGCCTTCTTGAAATTTTCAAGAAAAACCTGTTATTTTATTCCTCGACACCAGCATATAGAATGGAATCTTTGATTATGTATGTTGCAAATCTTTTTAACCCCTACGTTTTACGGAAGAAAATGCAGCTGAAACAATCCGTTTTTTTCCTTAAACTTCAATATGCCATAAGAGGAATTGAGGCGATTATTGTCATAATATTCGTAGTTGAAAAATGATCCAGACTTGTATCTCACCATTTTTCAAGTTAAAAGCTCCATTTTGTATTTCTTATAAATAATCATCGACTATTGACCTTAAAACTTTTTAATTACAAACAAAACTTTGCATGACCTTAAAACGAAGTATTTGAAACATAATCCTGCATCGTGTTCATATTCTTCTTCACCCTAGAACAGCATGTATAATCACGCTGGATACGTTATCACAGGTGACGTAAATATTGTTAATAATGTGGACCTTATTTACTTATCACTTATTTTAAATATAAATATAGGGAACCCAGATTTTTCAACTGGCGTCAGCATTTAAAGAAAAGAAAATTATGGATTCCAATGCAGATTACTCCAAGCGATGGACTAGATATGTAAAAGAAGACGTTGACACTTTATCAGAATAAACCAAATGCATAAGTTCCATGGTACAATCGCGTATTAAAAGATTATAGGGCAAAGTGTAAACCATCTATCGTTCTGTATTCCATAATCCAGAAGTGAAAAAAAGCTTGATAGATTCATGATCAGTACGTCAATATCTTTATAAGGCTCATTATATAAATTGTCTTTAGAAAAAAAAAATTGATACAATTCTACAAATGGTAATCCAACTTATGTTGATACATGTAGTTCCCTTTATACAGTTGTCATTCTTCAAAATCTTATGTCAGTAATGAATATTTTTTAACATTTCAAAGAACCAAATTAATTTTCAACTACTTTATATATATTGGGTTACGAAACTTCATAAAAATCCTTATGAACAAAGATGCATAGCGGGTTCGTTCCAGTAAATGTTCAACCAAGCCTCTTTCTTTACTCCTTACTAAGATATTAGCAATAATGAGAAACTTCAAGACTACTGTGAAGCAATATATTCATATATCTATATTGAAACCACAAGATTTTATCAAAATCAACAGCTTGAAGTCTTACGATTTTTTAACTTTATCCACAAGAATAACAAGAATATCACCGGTCTAAATTTACAGTCATCATTTCGTAAGTTCTATAGTCCATACAATGACCTTGTCAGCAAATACAATTTAACAATACGTCAAATGCTGAATGATGTTTTTATACTTAATATTAGTCCTTTATTTATACACTGAATCGACCACGGATTTTTCCGTCAATTTCCAATCATGACAGTGCACACGGCGATTGCTCGGCAGGTGTTTCTCACTCCACCATAGCACCTGATCCCACCTCAGTTTTGAATATTTTTAATATCTTAAAGAACCAAATTGGAATTGAACCACCATACATGTATATACATTGGATTGCAAAACATCATAAGAATTTTAGGAACAAAAATACATCCGGGGTTCCAGTAAATATTCAACCAATGCCTGCATCGGTTATTTTAAATAAATACTCATATGTTAGAACTGTTATATATGTAAAACTTTAGACTATTATATTTTGGAGATGCAGCAAGAAGGAAAAAAATCGATACTCAGTTCGTCATTTTACACACCGAGTTACCTGTCCTTAAAACACAACATCGTAGAATTCAATTATAAAAAATAAACATTTCAATAATTTAAATAGATGTAAGCATAAGTTATTTTCATGTCTGTAAATAAAGTTCTGTTTTGTATGGAAGATACAGACTTTTATACTCGGTTTAAATATATATTGGTTTCATAGATAAGTTCTGTTTTATTGGAAAGATACATATTCAAGTACTTGGTGTACCTGGTATTCCTTTTAAGGACCTTGGCAACGAAGCATTCCGGGTTTAGAAATTCCGTACTTGCATTTTCTCTTTTGTACACATGATTTAGAATTATCGTTCATGAATTGTTTCAACCGAGAGTGATCTCCCGTGATTCGAAATCTTTAGCGTTGCGGAGAGTAAAAATGTTTGTTTCCGGTTAAAAACAGGACACAGGCTACCAATTATTTTGCTATACATTCCTTTATAACATAAAAAATTACACCGGCTCAACTTACCTGAAACTTGGCACAGAGTAAGACCATTTAAGTCCAAAAATTTACCAAGTTCTCAGGAACATTCATAGTCTGCAAGTCCTTTTATGGCATCGCAAATAACCCCTACCCTGCTTTTTTCACTTTCTCTTCGAGGAAAGGGTAAATATGGGCCTCTTTACACCCTTCCTACTACGCACTTAAAAGCAAAATTTCCCATTATTATCATTTTTACAATTTTTTTTCAGACCCACTCCTTTCCATTTATGCCCAAAAATAACCGCTTTCTACTCCATAAACACCCCAAAGAATTTTTAAGAAAAAACCTCTATTTTTAAACTGGAACTACTTGAGTGGTCAATGAAATAGGGGTAAAATTAGTAGTCTGTAACCTAATAAGGACACAAACCTTGTCTGATTTTGCTGAAATTTAAATGCTGGTGTCTTTGGTTTATTCAAAGTGGCCAATGAAGTTTCATTGAAATTGATGATCCCTTAACAGAGTTATGGCCCTTTAAATAATGTGCTGGAACACCTTAAATCAGAGGGTAAAATAAGCATTAGACGTACAGTTCTCAGATTTGAAATGCCTCGCAACTCACATATCCAACAGTAATTTTCTTTTCTTATATTTTTGTTAACTAGATAAATATGTCCTACACAAATTTCAAGAAAAAAAACTTAACCTTTTACTTTAGTAAATATTTTTTTTTAAATATTTCAAAAAATACCTTCAAAAAGCATAAAATTCTTTAAAATATTAAAAATAAAAATATTTAGCACATTTAAATTTTAGTAAAACTAATATTAAAAAATTCTACAATGTT